>NW_017307820.1:183001-198841 GCF_000935625.1 Nanorana parkeri
TCACTCAGGCCCGGAGATCGGCCTCTTGGGCATCCATGAAAAGAAGCATAGAGAGTCACATGACCGCTATACCTTGAAGCACAATTACGCTGATGAGTTCGGTGTGGGGGGAACTCAAGCGGGCATGTGAAGCAGGGGAGAGCAATATAAAAAATACACACACATGCAACAGGAGCGCAAAGACCTTAAGCGTATATAAAGAAGACTGGCTGTCTCTATGAGAAAAAGGCGGGAAACTACTTACACAGCGGGAGCCGAACGTGTGGCAGCCTAGATGGAGGTTTGAGGTGTCCAATGAGAGCAACGTGGATTCTGTGCGACAGGAGCAATGCCGTGGTGGAGATTTTGAATGCCACGACGTTGGCGTGTGGGAGGCAGAATCGGGGAGAGAAGCCGGGGATAAGCCTCGGGGGCTTAAAGGAGAACTATGACGCGAGAGCTTTTCACTCACCTCATAGTTCTAGCCGACCTGCGACAATGAGACTGTCACAGGTCGGCTCAGTAGATCGGGAAGTGAGTGAACACATACCGGCGTTCACTCACCTCTCGATCCTGTCACGGCTCTCTGCCGTGACAGGGGAGGGACTGGATTCCCCCCGCTCCGATCTGATCCTCCAGCGCTGACTGGTGGAACGGACGGGGGAGGGGGCGTGTACACCTGGCTCTGCCTCTAGATAGGCAGAGCCAGCTGTCAGTCACACAGCTGGGCGGATCCAGACATAATTGTTGGGATCCGCTACAGCTGCGGCGTCTCGGCGGCGGTATACTGAGCCTAGGGTGATGGGAGGACGCGAGTTTGTGTCCTCCCGTTACCCTAAGGAGAACTATGGGGGAAAAGCCCTGACCCCATAGTTCTCCTTTAACACTGTAGCTGTCACCCTAACAGGTATCAGGGAGTGGATGTAGTGTGGGGTGGACTGTCCCTGCTCCAGTCAGCACCGAGCGGCCGCGAGCGACAGGAAAGCCGCTCAGTGTATCGATGGAGCGGCCAGTAAAGTAGGTACGGGCGGTCTGGAGATCGTTTGGCAGCCGCAATGGACCGAATATTCAGTCAGAGTGTCGGGCGGCAGCAGGAGTATCACTGATGGTAGTGAGGGAAAGATAATGGCCGGAGCCTACTGTCCACGTGCTGTCACCTGCAGTCATTCCTCGTGGCCACAAGATGTCCTCAGTCTTCCAGGTTCATTCATCTTAGACTACTTCGAGCAGGCGTAGCAAACCTCCGGCCCCTCCAGCTGGTGGAACTACACATCCCATGAGGCATTGCAAGATTCTCACAGCCACGGCTCCCGAAGAGAGATGCATCATGGGATTTGTAGTTTCACCACAGCTGGAGGGCCAGAGGTTTGCTACCCCTGACTTCGAGCTTTGGTTCTCAACTGGTGGGTCGTGACCCCGTGTTGAGTGGGTCGCCACATGCCTCCCGCTCTTCTAGGTGAGAGGCTCCTCTTCCTTCCCCTAGCACAGCACTGTCAGTTCTCACGCCGAGCAGACATTCCAAATATGCTGCCCGGTGCTGAGTGTTGACTTGGGGTGGAGTGTGGGTATGGCTGTGAGGGAGCTCCATCCATGTGTGCCTTGCTTACAGCTCCCTCGCGTGTCCTCACGTTCTGGCTCCCGGCACCTCTACAGGGCACGCAAGCATTTGAATGGCACCCCAAACGCACCTCCCACCTACAGTTCGATCGCCCTAACCGGAATGCGTTCCGAGGCCGTGCGTTCCATTGCAGTGCGACTTAATGACCAAGGACAAATGTGGGTCCTGAGGTTACACAGGGTGAGAACCACTGACTTTGAGCATGCTGTGAGCCCTGGGCGTCATGGGGCCTCCCCCTTAAAGGGACATCACCGCAGATAGCGGTACTGAAGTCATCATCTTAGTGGCACGCTGCATCATTGAGGACCAGCCACCTCCTAAAGAAGAGCCAACCCACACATCAGGTGATTGGCCTGAAGACATCTGGAGAGGGTTATAAAAAAAAATCAAAATGCACACTGGGGGCCTGAAGCGGGAAGCTTTTGAGGGGTTAGATGCCCTTGAGGTGTGTAAGTCTAAGTACTTGGAATTCAAACGTTTGTATACACCCGGACATCTATTGAAGACACCTGATAGTTCCACTGTACAGCTGTCATAGGGGAAGGAAGTGAACTCACATATGAGCAGGTGGCATGAGATCCACCGTGGCAAAGTGGTCACACACACACCAAAGGCCCAACGTGTAGAAGGCCTGTATTCAGACGTAAAACATACATGGTAGCACTGGTGGACATCGGACCCACTGGGGCACCAAGTCTAAGGGTCAGCCTTATATCCTGGCAGGGACCACCTCATTGAGGTTTGGACTTGGCTGCGTGCTGAGCCCAGGTTGTGACCCCCCCCTAATTTCACCCTGCTCCGACATATAGAGACTAACCTACACAAGGCAGAAAGAAGACGAGGAAGGACTAGAAGCCTAGGAATGGTCCAGGTGGCATGAAGGGGTGGGTTTGGTATGGTAGCAAAGGGTCAGTCCAAACAGCAGGCAGAGACATGGTCAGTATGCAAGCAAAGTGTTGGTTCAGACAAGGCAGAGGCGTGGTTGTTATGCTAGTGAAGGGTCAGTACAGGCAGCAGGCAGATACATGGTTGGTATGCTAGCAAAGGTCAGTCCAGGCAGAGACATAGTATGCAGGCAAAATGCCAGTTCAGGTAACAGGCAGAGATCTGGTCAGTTTGCAGGAAAAGTGTCAGCCCAGGCAGGAACATAGTTGGTATGTTAGCAAAAGGTCAGTGCAGGCAGATAAATGGTGGGCATGCTAGCGAAGGGTCAGTACAGGCAGATAAATGGTTGGTATGCTAGTGATGGGTCAGTACAGGCAGATAAATGGTTGGTATGCTAGTGAAGGGTCAGTGCAGGCAGATAAATGGTTGGTATGCTAGCGAAGGGTCAGTACAGGCAGTACGCAGATAAATGGTTGGTATGCTAGTGAAGGGTCAGTACAGGCAGCAGGCAGACAAATGGTTGGTATGCTAGTGAAGGGTCACTACAGGCAGCAGGCAGATAAATGGTTGGTATGCTAGCGAAGGGTCAGTACAGGCAGTACGCAGATAAATGGTTGGTATGCTAGTGAAGGGTCAGTACAGGCAGCAGGCAGATAAATGGTTGGTATGCTAGCGAAGGGTCAGTACAGGCAGCAAGCAGATACATGGTTGGTGTGCTAGCGAAGGGTCAGTACAGGCAGATAAATGGTTGGTATACTAGCGAAGGGTCAGTACAGGCAGCAGGCAGATAAATGGTTGGTATGCTAGCGAAGGGTCAGTACAGGCAGCAGACAGATAAATGGTTGGTATGCTAGCGAAGGGTCAGTACAGGCAGATAAATGGTTGGTATACTAGCGAAGGGTCAGCACAGGCAACAGGCAGATAAAAAAAATGCACCTTCGCCTGTGTAGGCAAAAATCCTTGCACCGGCCCATGACGTCTGATACCCCCCAAAATCGCCAATCTTGATGGACAACATTCAAGTTATCTTCATTTTATACCTTCCTCTCCATTTGTTTTTCTCAGCCCTGCCAAGGGGCCAGTTCACACCATAGTGTTCGAAGGAGCGGCTGCCATTTTGTTGTAGCCCACCGGAAAGTTTTCACCAGGATCCTGTGTTCTGTCCATGGTGTGTTTACCTCTGTGGAGTAGCCTGTCTTGCAGCCTGAATACACTATAGCATTGCTGTAAAGACGCAGTACCTGTGCGTTTTCTCTGTGATGTAGTACAGCACAATGCACCTCATGCTAGGTGTGCTGTTCGTTGTGTTGTCATTCATTCTACTAGCACAGATTAAACGCAGTATTGTGCATTGCAATGCTGTGCAGTGAAAAGGAATTATGCATGCAATTTTTTTTTCTCAACACATGGTTCTGCAACGCACAGTATTGCAGTGTAACACACGCCTGCCAGGAAGCACATTGGGGTAACAATCAGAATTACTAGCAACACAATGCACCAGCTATGCTATAGCACGCCTTTAGTGCAACGCTATGGTGTGACTGTGGCCCTGAGACAGGCTACTCTGCAGAGGTGAATAAATACACCATGGACGGAGCACAGGCTTCTGGCAACTGTACTCAGCTCTCAGTTTTACAAGTTTACAATCAACCACGACAAAATGCCGCAGCATCAATTCCTAACAGGCTACAGAAAAATGGCCGCCGCACTCTTCTGACTACGGGTCCTCCGTGGAAACAATTAGTGCAGACTCGCTTATGTGTTTTCAGTTTCTACAATGCGGGCGTTGGCCAGCAGAGGGCGCAGGTGTGCACACGCTCCACTCTGCGGAAGAGGCCTACATAGGAAACCCGGAAGTGAAAGGAGAACTTCCGGTCGTGGGATTTAAAGGTAGGCAAGCCTGCAGGTGAGTGTTGGGGTTATAGTGAGCCCATGAGCTGTAATCAGTATTTAGGTGGATGGGAGGGTTATGAGACCTTCCAGTCCTCTTCTATAGCTTTCCTTGCACAGGAGGGTCTGGGGTCATGGTGGACACTAGAGGGGGCTTATTAATGGAGATGGGAGCAGGAACATTGGGGGAAGTCATAATAAAGTCTGAAGCAGTTGCCCATGGCAACCACTCAGCTTCTCTATTTACAGCTGTACTGAACAAAGAGAGAAGCTGATTCATACAAGCTGAACATGCAAATAAAAGCATGAAGACTTACCCATACCCGTCCCCCGCCAATGACCTCTGCTGACCTTAAAGTGTAAAACCCTTACAATGAACTTGTCCTATTTGCTCCCTTTTGTTCTGGTAAAGTGGAACTGAAGCCTAAACTTTTTTTTTTCTGTCTTCATTTTGGGTAGCATAAGGGAGGGTTATATTTTTTTGCTATCTGTGTCCCATTGGGGAGATTTCCCTTCACTTCCTGCCCCATAGCCACAACCGGAAGTCCCTCCAAAATGAGGGGAATCCCTGGTGGTCACCAAAGCCCACAGAAAACAGTCTGTGACACAATCCCTCCCGGCCCAATCAGTTGCGGCCGGGGCATTCCAGCTACATGTCACAAAGGGCCTATCACAACTGATTGGGTCAGGAAGGGGGTGTGTCTGTGACAGTATTGTGCAGGCTTGGGTGAGCTCAGGAGATCTTGGTTTGCGTCAAGCCCCCACACATCATTAGTGGTCACTAGAACTACTGTCCCTTGTGGAAGATTTCCCCTCTATTCCTGCTCTGCTGCCCCCCACCCGCCCAGCAAATCCAGTGTTGTCCTGCTTTGTAGCCGCTGCTCCGCGGACACAGACCGGGTCCTGCGCCGCCATCTTCCTCCACTTGGTCATTGGGAACCAGCTGTCGGGTTCAGGCAGCCAGCGCTCGACGACTCACCTCTGGGTCGCTCTTTTTCCTTGCGCCTGAAGCCTTCTGGGATATATGATGCCGGAGGTTTGTCACCTGGGTGGGAATGGCGGTGGGGGGTGGGACCAAAATTATTATTATTGATTACATTATTTGTTTCTCCCAATACAGCAAAGTCTTTAGTTTGGGAGGAATCCCCTCACTGAGGATGGAGAGAGCAAGAGGAGAAATAACTGAGAGGATATTAAACCTCACCCTGGAGATCATCTACCTGCTGACCGGAGAGGTGAGGAGGATTCTGGGAGGTCACATGACATCACTCTAATCTCTATTAATAAAACACAGACCTGACCGGAGAGGTGAGGAGGATTCTGGGAGGTCACATGACATCACTCTAATCCAGTGGTTCTCAACCAGGGGTTCGAATGACGATTTGCCAGGGGTCGCCTAGCGGCTTCCGGCCACCCAGGGGAGAAGCGCTTTCTCTGCTCTTTTTTTTCTGACAGGGTTCAAAGTAACCCTGCCGCTCCGTGTGCACAGTGAGAGGGGATAGCAGTCTTCCCCACTCACCTGTCACAGAAGTTCCAGCACAGTGCTGTGCTAGGACTCCTGTACTGGAGGTGACAGGTCAATAAAGAGAACCTGTCACCTCCAATTGCTAATGCACAGGGAACCTGTCACCTCCAATTGCTAATACACAGGGGCTTGTTACCTCTGTGTGATAGCAATGAAGTTAAGTGGAAAAAAAATAGATACAAAAATTATTAAAGAACTAGAAATAAAAGAATTACAAAAATAAAAAAGTGATTGAAAAGAAATAAGAAACAAATTTATAAAAAAATAAGAAAATTATAAAAAATAAACAATAATAAGGATGAGAGTCCTCCTCAGCCCTCTCCAAGGGCAGCAGTGTCAGTTCTCCCGCCACGCCGCCAGAAGTCGCTGCAGCAGCCGCGTCATCCCTAAATTTTACCGTTGGGGGTCACAATAAAATACAGAGCTGACCAGAGAGGTGAGGAGGATTCTGGGAGGTCACATGACAACGCTCTGATCTCTATTCATAACACACAGACCTGACCGGAGGGGTGAGGAGGATTCTGGGAGGTCACGTGACATCACTCCTATCTCTAATAATAAAATACAGAGCTGACCAGAGAGGTGAGGAGGATTCTGGGAGGTCACGTGACATCACTCCTATCTCTAATAATAAAACACAGAGCTGACCGGAGAGGTGAGGAGGATTCTGGGAGGTCACATGACAACGCTCTGATCTCTATTAATAAAACACAGAGCTGACCGGAGAGGTGAGGAGCATTCTGGGAGGTCACATCATCACCCATTCATCATGGAAGTGCTACATTGCATTATTGCCATGAAATATTCACTTTAATATGTTATTTTCTGCACAGGATTACATAGTAGTAAAGACATCTGAATGAGGAACATAAGGAGATCCCTCAGGCCCGTCCTCTGTATTCCCGGGACTCCACACAGGAACATCAGGAGATCCCTCAGGTACATCAGGAGATCCCTCAGGGACATCAGGAGATCCCTCAGGGACATCAGGAGATCCCTCAGGTACACAGACCTGAACTTCTTATGAAGAACCAAACCCCGTCTACACTATCTATACATATCTATACCGTATAGTTTCAGGTCCTTGTATTGGGCAATGTTGTTTACCTCTTTTTTTCGATTCATTTTAGTCTGAAAACCTCATCAGTGTAAAACTTGAATACTCCGAGCGTGATCGGTCATTGCCAGAGGAGGAAATATTCAAAGAGATCAGCAAAGGTCAGTAATAAACACTAATGGTTCTAATTATAACCAATACACATAGCCATTCACCCTGGGAATCTTTCTGAACGTTCGTTCTGTGTGAGACAAATGCTCGTAGGAATATCGGGGAAGGTTTATCAAAAGTGGATCAGTTTGTTCAGTTAAGCATTAATAATGAAAGAGAGAAGCTGATTGGTGACCATGGAAACTGCTCCAGATTCTGTCTTCTCCAGTTTAGAAAAATTCCCCTCACTGGGGGGATTGTATCAAATCTGGAGCAGCTGTGCATGGCAACCAGTCAGCATCTCTCTTCAGTCTGTTGAGTTAAGATTTGAAAATGAAAGAGAGAAGCTGATTGTTTGCCACGCACAGCTGCTCCAGTTTTGATCAACCCCCTCCCCCCATTGTCTTTTCAGGTCAAATGTATGTAATGTTGCATGTTGGCCACTAGATGGGGCTGAGGAGCACAGCAAATACCTATTTCCAATGCTCCTCAGCTCCATCTAGTGGCCAAAGTGCAGCAGTACGTTATGTACATTCGCCCTGAAAAGAAAACATATCTAAGAAGGTTTGTTTTTGCATCCATTCGCACAGAAGGAACGTTTATAACGATTTGTAGGGGGAATTGGTTAGAAATTGACCTTCACCCCCAACTCAAGCCCTCCTAAGCTCATCTACACTAACACAACCCATCCATAAAGCTAAGGTCTGTATCACAGCCACAGGCTTGTTCTTAAATGGAGCCAAATAACAAAGATCTCCCGTCTCGATATATGCCCCTAGTCAAGTCAGTGAGGTCTATGTAGCAATCATTGGTAGAAAGGTCAGGGCGCTCTCACTGTACTATATCGCCTTGCATAGCAATAGTACGCTGATCATTGCTTCAATCATGTTTTGTGCCAGATGGACAAGCGAGCAAGCAAGAGAAACTCCCCCTGATCTCCCCCAGCTGTAAAACAGAAGATGGCAGCATCCTAGGTATACATCCCACAGGAAACGGTGCCAATGTTTCACGCGACCCCTCCATCCACGGTGCCCATTTCATCTCTGTGCGAACTAACACGGGCAAAAAGCCGTACTCAAGCGCCGAATATAAAAAGAGTTTAGCGGAGATGTCCAGCCCGGCTCAGCACCAGCTCAGGAAAACAGCGGAGCGTCCGTATGCCTGCTCCGAGTGTGGGAAAGGCTATACGCACAGCTCTAACCTTACCCGACACCAAAGGATGCACTCGGGGGACAGGCCGTACTCCTGCACCGACTGCGGCAAGTGTTTCTCACAGATGTCCACCCTCGCCACGCACAAGAGGACTCACACCGGGGAGAAACCTTATTCCTGCTCGGAGTGCGGGAAGAACTTCACCCAGAAGTACTATCTCGTCATCCACCGCCGAATCCACACCGGGGAGAAGCCCTACACCTGCCTGAAGTGTAAAAAATCCTTCTCGGTGAGGTCGCGGCTTAACCGCCACCAGCTCATGCACACCAAGAAGAAGTCGTTTTCGTGCTCCAAGTGCGGGATGTGTTTCGCGCAGAAGTCGAGTTTAGTCACCCACCGGAGAATGCACGAAGGCGACGCATCCCATTCCTGCCCCGTGTGCGGCAAGTGTTTCATACGCAAGGCCAGTCTTGCCAACCACCAGCGCATGCACGTGGAGGGGAAGCCATTCTCATGCCCGGAGTGCGGCAAATGCTTTGTGGACAAGTGGTACTTCCTCAAACACCAGCGCATGCACACGGGTGAGGAGCGCTACACGTGCGCCGAGTGCGGGAAGACCTTTATAGACGGGTCGTACTTTGCCAAGCATCAGAAGCTGCACTCGGAGAAGACTAACCCGTGCTCTGACTGCGGCAAGTGCTTCGTGCTCAAATCTGACCTGATTAGGCATCGGCGGATGCACACGGGTGAAAAACCGTTCTCGTGTTCAGAGTGCGAGAAATGTTTCACGAGGAAAGCCTCGCTTATATCTCATCAGAGCAAACACAGGTGACAAGGCGATGTTACCGCGGCCAATCCAATCCAAGCTTGCTTTTATTTCTGGTGAATCCGCCAGCATGACTCTGCACTGGCAAGTTGGCTCTCTCCCTTGATTATCTTAGAGGCGGACGGGCTGTGCGTGAAAGGAGGCGGGCTGGCTGGCTGTGCGTGAAAGGAGGCGGGCTGGCTGTATTCTGTACTGCAGTACTGTTTTCGCAGGCCAGCTTTCCAAGGGGGTGTGTCCATGACAGCCTGGGCTCACAGGAAGCGGGTTGAACGATGCTGGCCGTCATTCGGCTTGGAAGATTGGAGACATCTAGCGGATTTTCGAGTATAAGAGTTTTATCTTTATTAATGAAAGAAATAGCAGGAGCTGGAGTTCTGCTTTAAAGTGGGTGGGACAGAACTGGCAACTTAGGTGGAGGGTAAGGTGGGCGATTCACCATGCCACCCTCCTCCAAATACCCCAATGTGTTATGGTGGAGGAGCCTTGTGAAGGGGTATCTATCCCGGGCACCATGATCTCAGAGGGTGGGGCCTGATCCCCCGCACAGACCAGGCTTTGTACTCTGCTCGGGTATCATTGTGAATGTTTGATGAAATAAAACATTGTCCAGTTCCCTCTGACTTCATTTCTTCTACAAATGGGATGAGTTGTGGGTCTGATCATATGACACAACAATGGGATTACACCTTTAGATCCCTCCTCCACATGGGTATGCAGGACCAGCGTTTCTCAACCTTTTTTCAGGCATTTGAAATGTATGCATAATGACGAGGCACCAGAATGAAAACTGTCATTGGAAATGCTATTTTTTTTTTCAAAAATGTAAAAAAACAAAACAATGTGTGGCCCCAACAAAATCTATATATCGGACCCTTACCAGAGATAGGAGTCTGGTAAGGATTTTAAGGGGGACTCCAGGCAAAAACACAAGTGGAATTCCCCTCACTTCAGAAGCCCCCACCCTTACATCAGGAGCCCACTTAACATTAAGTTTCCTCCACATCAGGAGCTCCCTTTCAATTCAGAGTCCTCCCTTTCCATCAGAAGCCCCCCTTTCCATCAGGAGCCCCCCTTTACATCAGGAGCCCCCTTTACATCAGGAGCCCCCCTTTACATCAGTAGCCCCCCTTTACATCAGTAGCCCCCTTTACATCATGAGCCCCACTTTACATCAGAAAGCCCCCCTTTACATCAGGAGCCCCTCTTTACATCAGAAGCCCCACTTTACATCAAGTCTCCTCTGTCAGGAGCTCCCTTTCAATTAGGAGACCCCCTTTCCATCAGAAGCCCCCTTCACATCAGAAGCCACACACTACATCAGGAGCCCCACTTTACATCAGGAGCCCCTTTCACTTCAGGAGCTACACACTACATCAGGAGCCACACACTACATCAGGAGCCCCACTTTACATCAGGAGCCCCACTTTACATCAGGAGCCCCCCCTTTACATCAGGAGCCCCTTTCACATCAGGAGCTACACACTACATCAGGAGCCACACACTATCAGAAGCCACACACTACATCAGGAGCCCCACTTCACATCAGGGGCCCCACTTTCCATCAGAAGCCCCAAACTACATTAGCAGCCCACTCCCTCTTCACATCAGGAGCCCCCCTACCCCCCATCAAATCAGAAGCATCAGTCTTCACATCAGGAGCCCCACATTACACCAGAAGCCCTACTTCACATCAGGAGCCCCCTCGCTCTTCACATCAGGAGCCCCACATTACACCAGAAGCCCTACTTTACATCAGGAGCCCCCTCCCTCTTCACATCGGGAGCCCCACATTACACCAGAAGCCCTACTTTACATCAGGAGCCCCCTCCCTCTTCACATCGGGAGCCCCACATTACACCAGAAGCCCTACTTTACATCAGGAGCCCCCTCCCTCTTCACATCGGGAGCCCCACATTACACCAGAAGCCCTCTCTTCACACGTTTGGACGTGGTCGCAAGGAGCCTGGGAATGCTTGAAAACAAGGAGCTGTAACATTTTGAATTTGTTGCCTAAGGCGAGGGCTGGCCTTCCATTGCTACATCTCCCTATTGGTGGTTGCCACCTGACCAGTAGAAAGCACAGCAGTGTTTTCTTCCAGGAAGACTGGGAAATGATTGGTCTTAAAGGGACCATTCGGGAGATGCAGGAGGCACAACCCTTGATTTGAGGTATGCGCAGGAGCCGTAGGGTGCGTGGTGCTGAGTTATAAGACCAGTTTGGGTTGTTTTATATAGTAACAACACATTACGCTGATGTAAGGGAGGGAGTTTCTGTTCTGGTATCCTTTCTGTGCACCGGCATGGTTCAAGGTTGACCCCAACCAACATGGCGTTGTTCTTTAGGTCGGGTTGTGAGGAGACACTCTTCCAATGAAGGTTTTGTTTTATCCTCTTTGTCCGGTGTCCCATAAGAAATAATTCCATGGATCCTTGAAGAGTGGTCACAGGCCTTCACGTTGAAGGTCTTCCAGTTATCCGAGATAGAGAAATGCTCAGCTCATCCATTGGTCATTCTTTAGAGAGGACCGCTACTGCAGCAGATCTCACCATGCCTGGTTCTGCACCGTGTGGAGGCGGCCATCTTGGTAGAGGAACAGAGCACAGGAATAAGGCTTCCTCATGTCAGAAGTGCCCACTTGCTGACTGGAGATGTGATTATTGGTGGAGGAATATTGGAGCTTGTTCACACCATGGCTGTGTTATGTGTATGTATGGTGTGAACTACGGATGCACCGATACCCATTTTTTTAGTATCGAGTACCAATATATTTTTTTCGGTAGTCGCCGATCCCGAATACTGATACCGAAAGTCCCATTAAGGAAGCCAGGTGTTGTGTAAAGACTCGCCGCCTGGCTTCCTGATCAGCAGAGAAGCCGTTTCCATGCTTCCTCGTTACCAGGTGAGGAAGCTTGGAGCTGGCGTTCTGGCCAATCCGGAAGCTGGGGGGGGGTAATGACTCACTGCCTGGCTTCCTGATTGGTTGAGAAGCTGGCCAATCAGGAAGCCAGGCAGTGAGTCATTACGCGGCACCCAGCTTCCCGATTGGCCGGGAAGCCGGCTCCATGCTCATTCGTCACTTGGTGACAAAGGAACAGGAAACCGGCTTTCTGACCCATCAGGAAGCTGGGGGCGGGTATTGACTCACTGTGCGGCTTCCCGATTGGCTAGCTTCCCGACCAATCAGGAAGCTGCACGGTGAGTAATTACATGCTGCCCAGCTTCCTGATTCCGACTCCATGCTCCCTCCAGTGACGTGACGAGGGAGCATGGGGGCGGCTTCCCGGCCGATTAGGAAACTGGGCAGCGTGTAATGACTCGCTGCCCGGCTTCCTGATGCCGGAAGTTCGGGTATCAGCCTAGGCATCAGAGCATTTGGACGAGTACTCGCCCAAATACTCGGTTTCGGCACCGATACTAGTAACGGTATCGGCTGAGCCGAACCTCCAGCAGGCTACTCGCTGCCGTTCGACCTATTCGCATAGGGGTTGAACGGCAGTGAGTGAATAGCCGAATGCCGCCGAGCAGCATGCGGCTCGGCTATTCTGCTCGGTTACCTCCGTGGTACCGAGCAGCATAGAAAATCAGTGAAAAAAAGTTTATAAATTATAAATCTAAAAAAATAAAAACAATTGGGTGGAGCTAGCAGTGACGGCTAGCTCCACCCAACTGTTTCCTATTGGCCAGGACCTGCTAGAGTTTTCAACTGCCACTGTTTAATGACAGTTCAGCGTCCCCATCACGCTGATCTGTCATTGCAACTGGGCGGAGCCAGCCCTGAGATCACAGCTGGCTCCGCCCAGCTGTCAGTTGCGAGGCTTTTAGCCAGCTGTTCGCCCCGCTCCGGTTGTCACTTCGGCTCAGTCGTGCCAAAGCATATGCCTTCGGCTCGGCTAGCTTCGGGAGCTGTACGGAATATAGTGAATATTCGACTGAAGCAAAGGTCTCCGGTGGCCGAAGCTACGCCTGATCCTTCGTCAGCTTTGTGATTAACCCTCTAGTGTCTTACATATGCGTGGAGTTCACTTTAAAGTTACCTGGTAATTGTTCCTTCCGTGATAACCGAGGTCCTCCTCCCGCCGCGCACACCGACGGACCTTTCCTTTCATTGCATAATAAGAATCATATCTATTCTTTTTTTTTTTTTCTTTTCGCACAAAAAAAACCAGCAACTTTTCCACGGAAGTTAATGGGACAGAAATGTTTTATTTACAAGGAGTTCATTCTTCAACCCGTATTAACTTGTGATGTTGGGGTCTTGATTCTTGGACCTGGTCCCCAGCTCAGAAGTGCTTCTCAGTGGTCAGTATGGTCATGTGACCATGCTGGGCAATGAGCACTAGCCAGTTGCAAGTATTATTCTCATTACATACGGTGGGACTGTGAAGTACAGAGAGGGGAATGTATCAAAATCTGGAGCAGCTGTGCCTGGCAACCAATCAGCTTCTCTCTTTCATTTTCAAATCTAAACAGACCTGAAGAGAGAAGCTGATTGGTTGCCAGGCACAGCTGCTCCAGATTTTGTCTGCTCCAGTTTTGATAAATTCCCCTCAGAGTACACCGGCTGGCGGGGGCTTCACACAGCGGGCGCCAGGAGACATGGCGTGGGGTGCGGTTGCTAAGTTCATTTTCTCACATTTAAAGGAGATGTGCACTATAAAACAAAGGACATTTATACTTTTTGACTCTGTCCCCACCTCCCCCACCCCCCAGATGCATACTTCTCTCCATCCGACAGCCGCTGTTCCATTTACATCCTGCTAGGCAAGTCTTCACTGTCCTGGCCACGCCTGATCATTGGTGCGTCAAAGTTCTATAGGGCTGTGTACTGGAGCTAGAGATGGTCCCATAGATGTATATGGGGCTGGGACAGAGAGGATTTGCAGCTCTGGATGTAAACAAACAGTGGAACTGCAGCCATCAGATCTAGGTAAGTATACAGCTGTGAAGGGGGTGGGTAAGTTTAGGGCAGGGGTGGGGGCAATACGGATATTGGTACTTTGTTTTAAAGTGCCCTTCTCCTTTAAGAAAGCTTATATGTGTCATCAGTGTCAATTTTGGGGATGTAGATTGAATGAAGGCAGTCACAAAGAAATAGGAGCAGCCTTGTGCTAATGAACATGTGCACTGCCCATGCTCACACAAGGACTAAGAATCTTCCTACTGCTCCCACCTGACATCACTTGGGCCTGGCCACTGTTCAATTGGGTACACAGAGATGCATTATGGGAGGCACAGGGAAGAGTTGTATGCTCTTGTGGGCAAATGGAGCAGTACGGTAACAAAAGGAAAGTTTGGTGGCGGCCAATAAAGTGAACCCGTTTCTTGGCCCTGCCTGTGCAAAACACAACTTAAAGTCAACCAATATGGCTTATGTCTATTTCTTGGAGTCTGACAGATGACTGAAGATGACTTCAGAAGGGATGATGACTATGATCTGGAAGTGCCCCATCCTGAACCCGAAGTCTTTGCTCTCAGGTGACTCCTCTGATGGGCAACAAGGTGGCTGTTCCTTGTGAAACATTTCCCACACTCGAAGCAGGAATAGGGCTTCTCCCCTGTGTGAGTCCTGTGGTGTTTCGAGAGATTGGACTTATCTTTAAAGCACCTCCCGCACACGTGACATGAATAGGGCTTATCCTCCCTGTGGATCCTTCCGTGTCTAAGAAGATTGGCTTTGTCCCGGAAACACTTCCCGCACAGCGAACAGGGATAGGGCTTCTCCCCTGTATGAACCCTTAGATGGGTGAAGAGGTGGGACTTCTGGGCGAAGCACTTCCCACAGGCTGAGCACTCGTAAGGTTTTGTCCGGAAGTGAATTCTCTGGTGCAGTAACAGATTTGAGTTTTGGGTAAAACATTTGCCGCACTGAGGACACGGGTACAATTTCTCGACTCGCGGACTCGCACTGTGGAAATCTGGATCCAGGTCATCGATGATGCACACGTCATGTGTAGAGAGGTCGGACGATAGATCTTCGCTGGGAGGTGCTGGGAGGAAATTCGAGACCTGGTGGTTTTCTATTGGAGAATCACATATGATGTCATCATCTTCTGTTTCTCCATCTACAGTGATAATGGGGTGCTCGTACTTTTTGTATCGTCCATCTGAAGGGAAATAAGAGCACATAAGCCATTGGCGTCACTCAGTTAAAGCGGAACTGCAGGCAAAGAGCTAAATACACCAATGAAATACGTCCATAAGAGGGTTTACTAAGGTTTTCCCTGGCAATGGATTCGTATGTTTGTCTATCCAGTCCTGAAATCTACACAGCGTGGACTGGCAGTAGAGGACCCAGTTATATAACCGTTACAGGTCTTGTCCCTGGACAATGAAAGGAGAAGCAGCAGACTGATAGCTTATCTCTCTGCTCTCTCTCCCATCATGTTCCTTGTTAGCACATGACCATTGTAGCGCACCTGATTGGCTCCTTCTGCTGCCCCACGTTAAAGGTGAGAATACTTATTTCAGGCCAGTGACTCAAATTATTACAGAGAGTCAGTATGAGAGGGACAGGCAACTAGAGTTCTCAGAAGTTACTCATAGCAACTTTACTTGGGTCTGATCGCTCCCTCTCCCTCGCTCGTTCTACCGCTCCCTTGCTCATTCTCCCGCTCCCTCCTCGTTCTCCCGCTCCCTCGCTCGTTCTCCCGCTCCCTCGCTCGTTCTCCCTCCCTCGCTCGTTCTCCCTCCCTCCCCCGCTCGTTCTCCCTCCCTCTCTCCCCCGCTCTCTCCCTCCCTCGTTCTCCCTCCCTCCCCC
>NW_017307820.1:199180-200228 GCF_000935625.1 Nanorana parkeri
TCTCTCCCCCCTCTCCCTCATTCTCTCCCCCCCTCTCCCTCATTCTCTCCCTCGTTCATCTCTCTCTCATCCATCTCATCCTCTCTCATCCTCTCTCTCCCTACCTCTCGTTTTTAACGTTCACTGGTTTCATTGGGCATGATTTATAAAACTTCTGCCCAGCCATACGCTAGCTGAATGCTGTTTGCATGGACTGGACTAGATGGAGCAGAGGAGCATAGGAATGCCCTATACTCCTCAGCCATGAAAACGACATTCAGCCAGCGTATGGCCCGGCAGAAGTTTTATAAATCATCTCCATACCGTCCCCCCATTACTGTCTACTGACAGAGGAGGGGGGAGAAGAAGAGATTGTTGTAGTGACTGAACAAGGAGAATCTGGGACTCTTCTCTGGATTCATGTTTATTACTCACCTGTGCTGATCTCTGGAGGGATTTCCTCCTCCTTACACAGCTCATCGTCCCTCACAGACGTATCTTCTTCATCTTCAACTTTGATGACAATGAGGTTATCCCCCTAAATAAGAAAAACCACACGGACAATAAAGCAATAACCTGAGTTATTAAAGCCCAACTCTGGTCAAAAAAACGTGTTTCGAAACAGGAAGGGCTTAGAACTTCTGTGGGGTTTTTATTGCTGTGATTTCATTGTGAAGATTTCCCCCTTAAGTTCCTATTTCTGTGACACCAGCAGAAGACATGAGGACTGGGGGGTCACTAGGTCAGGAAAACACAGACAGCAATAAAAAAAAAACTTGAGGTTCCAATGTTTCCTGACTTTATCCAATACAAAACATCAAATTATCTCACCTTATAATGGTATGTGATGTTGTGACGAAGGTCTATAGCATCCTGTTGGGTCTTGGAATCTTCCTCTGTGGTATCCCGGGAATACCAAGGATGGGCCTGAGGGATCTCCTGATGTTCCTGTGTGGAATCCCGGGAATACAGAGGACGGGTCTGAGGGATCTCCTGATGTTCCTGTGTGGAATCCCGGGAATACAGAGGACGGGTCTGAGGGATCTCCTGATGTTCCTGTGTGGAATCC
>NW_017307820.1:200472-202101 GCF_000935625.1 Nanorana parkeri
TCCCGGTGTCCTTCTAGATACTCCCACTCCTCCATGGAGAAATAGACAGAGACATCCTGACACCTTATAGGAACCTGACACACACAATGATACAGTCACCATCCAGACACATCCCTTGTCTGTTCCTGGATCATGTCCCAGAATCCCCGGCACCGCTCACCTCTCCTGTCAGCAGCTCAATGATCTTCTTGGTGACTTCTAGAATCTTCTTGTTGTTTCTCTCAGGTATCAGGGAGGGTGGTGGGGGCTCTATGATGGACCTTTGTCTCCTGTTACACTGTCTTGACCTAGCGGGGTGACTGCTGAGTGTCATACGCTTGTCAGACGTTTTCTTCACGACTGTGTAATCCTTATAGTTAGGATACAAATTCATGTCACTTCAACTTAGTGAATGATTCACATCCTGCACCAAACACTTTACTCTCAATAATATCTCCATATTCCTCCTGATGTCTCTGGTCAGATCTGCATTTTATTAATAAAAATCAAGGATAGGCTCAGGTTCACCCAATCACGGGTGTTAGACATCAGTGTGCCCAATCAGATGCAGTCCGGGCATTCTGCACCCCACAGCCACACGTATACAAGAGGGCAGGATGCACTGGACTCTCTGGACACATGGCTGTATTTGGTCAACGACATTGTCCTAACATGACCATGTGGCCATATGTGGTCAATAATGTCACCAGCATCCCGCCCCTTTGTTTACGTGTGGCTGCGGGGCAGGATATTCGCCTGGCTGCAGCTGATTTGGAGTGCACTGATGTCTAACACCCGGGTTCGGATGAGACCAATCCCAAGCTCAACCCTAACAGAAATAAAAGTGATGCCATGACCCTCCCAGAATCCTCCTCACCTCTCCTGTCAGCAGGTAGATGATCTCCAGCGTGAGGTTTAATATCCTTTCAGTCATGTGACTCTGCTCCTTCTCCATCTCCAGTACGGTGATATTTCCCAGACAGGCTTCACTTCAAGCTAGGATCAAATAAGAATCACACAGACATTACGGGCGGGTTTCTTATCTCGGTCAGATCTGGAATGAGAAACTTAAGGGCACAGTTCTCTGATTTTACATATCTCTGGTCAACTCCCACAATGAGATGACGGAACCAAAAGATGAGCCAGAAAACCAGCGCAGTGACTCCAGAAAAATATGTCATCTATAACCGGGAAAAACACTACTTTCCAGGAGCTGGAGAGAAACATCTCTGAATTCCCTGTAATGAGCTATAAAAGGTTCCGCAGATTGTTACATTGTACAATCATATCAGAGGGGAACACATACGTAGACAGCAGGGCAAGAGAAAGGGGCAGTTTAATAAAGAAGTGAGAGTAGAGATTGAAGCAGGGGTGTAGAGAAAAGGTAAGTGGGGAGGGTAGTAAGGGAGTGGAAATGAGGATGGGGAGAGTAGGGAGGGAAGCACAGCGAGGGCAGAGATGGTAGGGAAGAAAAGAAGGGATGAAGAGCATGATAGGGAGGGAAAGGAAGCGAGTGCGGGGGGTGCTGGGAGGGGTAGAGAGAGTGTTAGGAAGCGAGAAAGGGGAAAGAAGCGAGAAAGGGGAAGGGAGGGGAAGGAAGCAAGAAAGGCGAAGGGAGCGAGAGGGGGGGAGGGAGGCGAAGGGAGCGAG
>NW_017307820.1:202947-226520 GCF_000935625.1 Nanorana parkeri
GGAAGGAAGCGAGAAAGGGGGAGGGAGGGGAAGGAAGCGAGAAAGGCGAAGGGAGGGGAAAAGAAGCAAGGATGGAGAATGCAGGGAGGGATGGGAGCACAGGGAACAAGAGAAGAGAGGGTGGGGACAGAAAAGGAGGGAAGAGTGAAAGGAAGGTACAGAAAAGAAACAGTTGGAGGAAATATGAGGATAGGAAGAGATAAGACACGGCACATATGGGGAAGAAGAGAGTGAGAGAAAAGAAATGGGGAGACATAAGACAGAACAGGAAGAAGAGAACGGACGGATGGCTTAGACAGACAATATGGATCCTTCCTGGAATCGGCATTAGATGGGGCTTTTCTGGTATCTACTGACATAGCTGAAAATAATTACAAAAGGTATTAGTAAAAAAGCAGATTTTATTTTGTCTGCTAAAACCATAAAGATTGCATCATAAACATGACAGATATAAGGAGATGCGGGGATGACAGACGTACTGGCCCTAGTCTACAGACATCGTTCAATGGAAGGCACTTATTGGCCAGGTATAGTGAGCCTTGTAGTGCTCCTCTTCTGTCGGTTTGGGTTATAATTGAATGCGATACCTTTTAGTGGGATATCCTCCCCACTGCCTTCTATCGTGATTAAGTCGTATTTTTGTTTTGAGTATAGTTAGATTTAGTCAGTAATACCCCCCCTCCCCCCTTTATGGTTTTATCAGTGATATCTAACAAACGTTGATGTAATAAAATCTGCTTTTATACAAACACCTTTTGCAATTATTTGCGGCTATGTCAGTAGGCACCAAAAAAAAGCTCTTCTCCCGCCCCCCTCGTCGCCGACCACCGGCGTCCTCTCCCGTCACTGACCACCGCCGTCCTCTCCCGTCACTGACCACCGCCGTCCTCTCCCGTCACTGACCACCGCCGTCCTCTCCCGTCACTGACCACCGCCGTCCTCTCCCGTCACTGACCACCGCCGTCCTCTCCCGTCACTGACCACCGCCGTCCTCTCCCGTCACTGACCACCGCCGTCCTCTCCCGTCACTGACCACCGCCGTCCTCTCCCGTCACTGACCACCGCCGTCCTCTCCCGTCACTGACCACCGCCGTCCTCTCCCGTCACTGACCACCGCCGTCCTCTCCCGTCACTGACCACCGCCGTCCTCTCCCGTCACTGACCACCGCCGTCCTCTCCCGTCACTGACCACCGCCGTCCTCTCCCGTCACTGACCACCGCCGTCCTCTCCCGTCACTGACCACCGCCGTCCTCTCCCGTCACTGACCACCGCCGTCCTCTCCCGTCACTGACCACCGCCGTCCTCTCCCGTCACTGACCACCGCCGTCCTCTCCCGTCACTGACCACCGCCGTCCTCTCCCGTCACTGACCACCGCCGTCCTCTCCCGTCACTGACCACCGCTGTCCTCTCCCGGCCTTAACAGGCAACTTTATATGTACAAATCACAGGTCCATTCCCCCCACTCCAGCTATTCCTCCTGACCTGCGTACAAAGGATAGTACAGATCTTCCCAAACATTTAAACGAGACATTTAAAGTGACAGCGCTCAGTATTTGTCTCAGCAGAGTGACTATTATTACTGATCAATAAGGACACCATTCACCGACCAGGAACTTTAATGAGAAGCCACCATTGCTGTGCAGCTTCCAGTCCAATTCTGTGACCTGGAAGATACAACTAGCACCCACAATCCCCCAGCATTCCTATTCAGTATTCATTAACCCTCATTACTATTCATCCCCACCAGCACTCACCTGCAGCCTTGTCCCCTGCACAATCACAAACAAACCTCCTTCTCCTCCCTAGGACTTCCCGGTTCACGCCTCTTTGAGAATCACTTCCGGGTTCAGCTTGCACAGCTGCTCTTTCTGCGCAGATTGGGGAGAGTGCCGACCTGCGCCCTCTGCTGGCGGACAACAGCCTTTCACAGCCCTGCGTAATGACTTTGATTGGTTCTTACGCTGAGCCGTAGTGGCAGAATACCAGCGGCAGCCATGTTGTTGAAGCCCACCTTATAAACTAAGGCTGCAGCCATTTTGTTGTGGTCTATTATAGACTTGCTAGACATAGAAGACTAGGACTAGCATAAACCCCATCTGTTATTTATTTGTATTGTGCAGTCTTTGGAGAGGTGTCCATTGACATTAGGAGGTTAGAGAAACATGCAGACACAATTTATTTAAGTAATTTTTTTTGTTCTCAGACAGGGGCATAAAAGGTGCATGTGCGTCTCACCAGAGGCATGCAGAAACATTTACTATAAAAAAAAAAAAAGGCGGACACATTTTCTTTTATCTTATTTTATTGCTACAAACATGACACTTTTGTTTACATTTATAAATAACATACTTTTCTTTCTTCAAATGTACTAATAAAAAGGGGCAGTTCCCCCAAAACTGTTACTTCATTGTTTGGTAGATGCTGAAGAATTATATAATCTGACTCTCTTGAGGCTCTATGACGGGCTCCCGCCATTTGTATTCTGAGTTCCTGGTTCTGGACATCCTCCTAGCAACCTATGACGTCAGACAGGGCCAACTAGCCTGTGATCATGCTGCCTCCTCTCCGCACCACACACCGTGGCTTTTTGGAGTTTCCCGCTACTCTGGGGGGCCCGGGACCATGGCGGAGGGTGTCAGGATGGAGAGTGGGAGCAGATCGGTGAACAATGTGGTCAATGAAGCAGGAAGCGCTGTGTTCTCAGAAGCCGGCTGAGGTTCTGGGTAAACAGACTATGAAACACATTCCTGTGCTTGATGTTCTTTATTAGAAGGGCAGGAGAGACAACAGAGGTCTCATAGACTCCTGATGTCTCCATAAAGAGAAACTGTCACCTCCAAATGCTGTAACAATGGGGTTTGTTAGCCCCATCCTGGTGGGGAAAAAAAAGGTGATAAGTGCAGCGTCACGTGCAGCCTAAGTGGTGGGTTGCGGTACGGACACAGATTGAGCGACCATTCTGTCTGGGCCGCTATCCGGACCTCTGCTCAATGAAAAATTTTACTCACGGGACCTCGTTGGATTTTAATACACTACCCCTGCTGTCAGGGCCAGATTCCCGGCCTTGAGGCGGCACTGAGCAGAGGGGCGGCACAGGTTTGAATCACCCGACAACCGGAACATGGAGTTCCGGGCGCCGGGTGGTAATTTACTTTCTACATTTAGACCTGCTTTGCACAAGCAGGACTAAATGTAGAATAGGAGAAATCAACTGTTTCTTTACAAGTGTTCTCGGCGATGTCGCCGAGAACACTTGTAATTAGACTGCCGGGCTGTCCCCCCGCCATCCCCCTCCCTCCACTGCACCTACCTCTCTCCATGCTGCGTCCTCCCGGCTCCGTCCTCGCCGCCGTCTTCTGTATGGAGAGCTGTGAGCAGGGCTAAAAGTAACCCTGCCTACCCCTGCCGCTCCGTGTATACAGTGAGAGGGGAGAGCAGCTTTTCCCCTTTCACCTGTCACAGGAGTTCCAGCACAGCGCTGTGCTAGAACTCCTGTATTGGAGGTGACAGGTTCAGTAAAGAGAACCTGTCACCTCCAAATGCTATCACACAGTGACTTGTTAGCTCCTGTGTGATAGCAATAAAGTTAGGTGGAAAAAAAATGGATAAAAAAATAAATTACATAAATAAAAGTAAAGAATAATAAGTAATAATAATTACATTAAAAAATAAAGTAAAAAATAGTAAGAAAAATATAAAAAAATAAGAAAATAATTATAAATAAAAAATGTAAAAAGTGATAAAAAAAGTAGAAAAAAAAAAACCATAAAAAATTTCAAACCAACCCTGCCACCCCTGCTTTCTGGTTGGCATTCTCCTTGGCGGGGGGAGGGGGCACTGCCGAACCCAGCCTTGGGGCGGCAGGGAGGGTAAATCCGGTCCTGCCTCCTGTATACTGACAGTGGAGCTACACTCTCACTAACTGTCCTCAAGGACGATCACGTGTGAGTGTACCAACCCCTTTAACATCAACTGCTTATTGACAAAGTCAGAATCTTATTTTTGGAGATCCCTTTGCCACGGCTCATGTGTAGCAAACATTCTTGCAAGTCTTGATTGATCATTATTACAATAACACATTTTCCCTGTAAAACATATTATATAGTCTACATTTTGTATACAAAACAACACAACTAGCAATAAAAAAAAGATGTAAACTGGAATGAAGACAAAATTAACCTTAAAGGAGAACTATGAGGTGAGTGCTTTTCACTCACCTCATAGTTCTAGCCGACCTGTGACAATGAGACTGTCACAGGTCGGCTCAGTAGATCGGGAGGTGAGCGAACACATACCGGCGTTCGCTCACCTCTCGATCCTGTCACGGCTCTCTGCCGTGACAGGGGAGGGGCTGGATTCCCCTCTCCGCCAGCGCTGACTGGGGGAACGGACGGGGGAGGGGGCGGGTACAGCTGGCTCTGCCTCTAGATAGGCAGAGCCAGCTGTCACTCACACAGCTGGGCGGATCCAGGCACAATTGTCGGGATCCGCTTCAGCTGCGGCGTCTCAGTATATATAATGAGCCTAGGGTGACGGGAGGACGCTAGTTTGTGTCCTCCCGTTACATTATATATCCTATATACGTTATAGGAGAACTATGGGGAAAAGACTTAACCCCATAGTTCTCCTTTAAAGCTCATCTTTGGCCAAGCTTAACCCAAAATGAGCATCTTCCTTTCCCTTCTAGTAATCCCCTATCCCGTGATGGGATTTGTAGTTAAAGCACCAACTGGAGGACCGGAGTTGCCCACCCCAGC
The DNA here is from genome assembly GCF_000935625.1 of Nanorana parkeri. Classification (NCBI taxonomy): domain Eukaryota; kingdom Metazoa; phylum Chordata; class Amphibia; order Anura; family Dicroglossidae; genus Nanorana; species Nanorana parkeri. The sequence goes on from NW_017307820.1 coordinate 207,707, forward strand.
TTTAAATAAACTAAGCTGAATGCCTCATGTGTTTACCTAAATCTGCAGTCACATGATAAGCCCAGTCCCAAGTCTTCTTTTATTGACTGAAGAATGGGAGGGTCATTCTTTCAATGCCCATTTAGCTGCCTGGATAGAGTGGACACTTCCCATTGGCCCTCCAGTAGCGGGGGTCCTCTTATGCTCCAGAAGACTGCAGCAGAATGATGACATCAGAAACAAGAATGGTCAGTGGCAGGCCTAAAATGAGACACTGGACCACAGATCTCTACTCTCTGCCAATGGAAGGTGCCCATGCCACTAGGCAGCAACATAGGCACACCCAATTAGGTCCATGGGTGGGGAGGGTCCTAAAAAACCCCAGCAGCGGCATTATGACATCACAACGAGGGGCGGCAACAGGTCTGCGGCAAGGAGTGGTGGATTACCAGTCCTCACTCCAGGAAGAGGTGCTGTGGAAGGTTGCGTGATAGCGGGGTCAAGTGACTACAAAAGGGTGGCATCGGGGGGTTTTCATTTCCCCAGAGATGAGCTTTAGGTCATGTGACCTCAGTGTAACTCATTTTCATGGTATAAATAGATGAAACATTTTCCATGCAGGGACACCTCTGTTTCTGGTAAGTGCTAATATTGGTGGCCATTGACAGCCTGGCTCCCAGAACGGGCACCATTCAGTCATTGGGTCGCCTGGGACCTCTCTATGAGCCAGTCATCATCACACATGGAGATTGTTCGTCCTCATAGGAAATATGCTTATAAGTGAGGCCTCGTTCTTATACAGAGATCAGCCATAACATTATGACCACTTAGGGTGAAGTGAATAACATTGATTATCTAGTTACAATGGTACCTGGAAGTGGGGGATATATTCCAATGGCACCTGGAAGTGGGGGGGATATATTACAATGACACCTGGAAGTGGGGCGGGGGAAATATTGCAATGGTACCTGGAAGTGGGGCAGGGGATATAGTACAATGACACCTGGAAGTGGGGCGGGGGAAATATTGCAATGGTACCTGGAAGTGGGGCAGGGGATATAGTACAATGACACCTGGAAGTGGGGCGGGGGAAATATTGCAATGGTACCTGGAAGTGGGGCAGGGGATATAGTACAATGACACCTGGAAGTGGGGCGGGGGAAATATTGCAATGGTACCTGGAAGTGGGGCAGGGGATATAGTACAATGACACCTGGAAGTGGGGCGGGGGAAATATTGCAATGGTACCTGGAAGTGGGGCAGGGGATATAGTACAATGACACCTGGAAGTGGGGCGGGGGAAATATTGCAATGGTACCTGGAAGTGGGGCAGGGGATATAGTACAATGACACCTGGAAGTGGGGCGGGGGAAATATTGCAATGGTACCTGGAAGTGGGGCAGGGGATATAGTACAATGACACCTGGAAGTGGGGCGGGGGAAATATTGCAATGGTACCTGGAAGTGGGGCAGGGGATATAGTACAATGACACCTGGAAGTGGGGCGGGGGAAATATTGCAATGGTACCTGGAAGTGGGGCAGGGGATATAGTACAATGACACCTGGAAGTGGGGCGGGGGAAATATTGCAATGGTACCTGGAAGTGGGGCAGGGGATATAGTACAATGACACCTGGAAGTGGGGCGGGGGAAATATTGCAATGGTACCTGGAAGTGGGGCAGGGGATATAGTACAATGACACCTGGAAGTGGGGCGGGGGAAATATTGCAATGGTACCTGGAAGTGGGGCAGGGGATATAGTACAATGACACCTGGAAGTGGGGCGGGGGAAATATTGCAATGGTACCTGGAAGTGGGGCAGGGGATATAGTACAATGACACCTGGAAGTGGGGCGGGGGAAATATTGCAATGGTACCTGGAAGTGGGGCAGGGGATATAGTACAATGACACCTGGAAGTGGGGCGGGGGAAATATTGCAATGGTACCTGGAAGTGGGGCAGGGGATATAGTACAATGACACCTGGAAGTGGGGCGGGGGAAATATTGCAATGGTACCTGGAAGTGGGGCAGGGGATATAGTACAATGGTACCTGGAAGTGGGGCGGGGGATATATTACAATGGTACCTGCGGTGGTCAAGGCCTACCAAAAGTGGTCCAAGGAAGGCAAATCGGTGAACCGGTGACGGGGTCATGGGCGGCCAAGGCTCATTGATGCATGCGAGGTGCGAAGGCTGACTCATGTGGTCCAATCTAATAGAAGAGATACTGTAGCTCAAATTAATGAAAAGGTCCATGCTGGTTCCAATAGAAAGGTGTCTGAACATTGCAGTTTGTTGTCTGAAGTGCATCACAGTTGGGGCTGCATAGCCAGGGTGTCCATGCTGACCTGTGTCCACCACACAAAATGCCTACAATGGGCATGTGATCATCAGAACTGGACTGTGGAGCAATGGAAGAAGGTGGCCTGGTCTGATGAATCAAGTTTTGGATGGCCAGGTGCGTGTGTCCCCCTTACCAGGGGAAGAGATGGCAACAGGAAGCACCGGAAGAAGTGTGATGGTTTGGCCAATGTTCTGCTGGGCAACCTTGGCTCCGGCCATTCATGTGGATGTTACTCTGACACGTACCACCGACCTAAACAATGTCACTAACCAAGTCCACTCCTTCATGGAAACGGTATTCCCTGATGTCAGTGGCCTCTTTCAGCAGGACAATGCGCCCTGCCACACTGCAAAAATGGTTGAAGAACGGTTTGAGGAACACAACAACCAGTTTGAGGTGTTGACTTGGCCTCCAAACTCTCCAGATCTCAATCCAATCGAGCATCTGTGGGATGTGCGGGAAAAACAAGTCTGATCCATAGGGGCCACAGGACTTGAAGCATCAGCTACTGATGGTGCCATATACCACAGCATACCTTCAGAGGTCTAGAGGAGTCTATGCCTCCACAGGTCAGGGCAGTTTTGGTGGCAAAAGGGGGACCTACTCAATTGGGAGGGTGGTTATAATGTTATGGCTGCTCAGTGTATGAAGAAGAGGAAAGGATAACGTATCACTGGCTAGCCAAGCATTGAAATGTGTTCCGCTGTAGGCTCGGCCCATTATACGTAGCATGGCCAGATACCTCCATGGGGAAATATGTGAAACGATGACACACGTACAATACTCTGTGAAGCTTAGAGGTGGTAATAGACCTCAAGTTTCATGCACACTCGGGACACCCAAGCCTTTAAATGTTGCTGCTAGGCAGGCAGGTGGGGAAACATCGAGAAGAGTAGGGTAACAGTCACAAATTCTAAATGTATACTAGAACCATTCAAACCATATCCGGTCTATAGATTCCTGGTAGAAGAACCCAACTAAAAGTGCCAAATCCGTACTACGCTTCCTCGGCTGTGTCCCGAGACAGGTTCTCTTGCCTCCTGTGGGAAACTAGGTGCGCCACCAGCGAAGACTTATGTGAAAACCGTCTTACGCATTCGGAACACGGATACGGCTTATCGCCCGTGTGGACCCTCTCGTGGACCACCAGATCCGATTTATTGATGAAACCTCTTCCACATTCCGAGCACGAGTATGGCCGGTCGCCGGTGTGGGCCTTCTCATGCCTGACCAGGTTTGATTTGTTCTTAAAGCCCTTGCCACACTCGGGACACGAATACGGATTATCGCCGGTGTGGACCCTCTCGTGCCGAATCAGACTCGACTTGTAGATAAAACACTGACCGCACTGAAAGCAGGAGTACGGCTTCTCCCCTGTGTGGGACTTCTGATGTCTAACCAGAGCCGACTTGTTGGTGAAACCTCTCCCGCATTCGGGACACGGATACGGCCGATCGCTGGCGTGAATCTTCTGATGTAGGAAAAGGTTGGACCGTTCCGTAAAGCATTTCCCGCATTCCGAACAGGAATACGGCTTCTCCCCACGGTGGCTCCTCTCGTGCCTGAGGAACTGGTACTTCCAGGAGAAGCGTTTGCCACATTCAGAGCAGGAATACGGCTTCTCCCCCGAGTGAGAACGCTGGTGCGAGATCAGGGTTTCCCTGCGGGTGAAACACTCTCCGCACTCAGTGCAGTAGAACGGCTTCTCGGAAGTGTGGGTCCTCTCGTGGTTGAGCAGGTTGGATCTTTCGCTGAAGCATTTCCCACACTCCGAGCACGAATAAGGCTTCTCCCCCGTGTGAACCTTCTCGTGTATGATGAGGGAGGATTTCCAGGAAAAACACTTCCCGCATTCGGAACACGAGAACGGCTTCTCCCCCGTGTGGGTCCTTTGATGACGGACCAGGCCTGATTTCTGGGTGAAGCACTTCCCACACTTGGAGCAGGAATAGGGCTTCTCCACCGTGTGAGCTTTGCAGTGCTTAATGAACTCTGCTTTTTGGTTGAATGATTTCCCGCACTCCGAACATGGAAAGCTTTCATCCCCAATAAGAACTGTATGGTAGGACAGAGGAGGTGACGGAACCAGAGAGTAACCTCCGTGTGTGGTGGAATCAGAGGGCAGTGCTGGATGAAGGTCTGGAGTGATGGGGTTCTCCTCTGATGAATCAGAGGCGGCGCCATCTTCTGTCTCACCTGGAGAGGTATAAGAACTTTGATCCATACTGTATCTTCTGTACCGTCCATCTGGAGGAAATAAGACAAGGAAGGGTGATGACATTGTAACAACAGAAGTAGACTCTCAAGAGCTTACAGTCATCATGTGTCTGAGCAGCTCCAACTCTCTCAGCTCGGCTTCCCTGAACTTCCTATCCAGTACAAGGTCACAAGGGACCAAGTCTCCAGCAGCTGTCTCCAGCAGCCGTCCATCTACTAGCTCGGGAAAGGGAAAAGCAAGGGAGGGGCACACACAGTGTACTAGCACACACAAAGGTGGCTCCATAGGACCGTTCAAGGAAAGGAGCCACCCTAAACCAGGATATCAGGACCAGTACGCAGGGGGCTCACCTGTGCTGATCTCTGGGGAGATTTCCTCCTCCCTACACGGCTCGTCACCGTTCACATCCGGTTCTTCTTTTTCCTCTCCACCTTTCATCATATCTTCATCCTGAACCACCCAAAGCAATACAGACAGTAAGTTCCAAAAACTAAGGTCAAAATGGAGGATGCAAGTACAGAAAATATCCTGTTACTCCTGCCGGAAATCCAGTGCCCTTCCTGTGACTTGAACTTAAAGCTCCAACAAAGTGATCAACTTTAAAGCAAGGGCCCACTGTGTAGTGTAAATAAGGGAGGGGGAGGTGTTTGCAGTCCAAATCAGGGGAGCAGCCTAGGGTGACAACACTGCTACTCTATTGATACAGTACATTGAGCGGTGTCACCCTAGGACAGGAAGTTTGTTACGGGCAGGAAAAAAAAAGTGGAAAAAAGAAAACCAATGCAGCCGCCACATGTAAGGTCTGGTGTCATTTTTGGGGTGTAGATACGCCTTAACTTGCACCTCTGTTACTTGTATAATGATAATATTAATGGTATGAATAGACAAGGTACGCATCGGCATCGTAGCCAATAGAAGAGAGGAGATCACCGCTCCATTCTCACAGTAGCTCCCCTGTTCTAGCTGGTGCAAGCCCATCCATGCTCCTATGCCTTAGGAGGTCAAAGTAAATCTGCTGAGCACTAAATGACGTCACCATAGATAAAACTTTATTGCCAAAAAATGCGTCAGCGCTTGCTTACATTAGTGGTCCTTAATACTAATGCGCCGGTATAAAACGGGCCTTTGACCAGAATTGTGATGTGCGGCAGCTTTTTGTGCAGTACATTAGCTGTCAATGGCAACAGCTGGAGGTGAGCACTCTCAGACTTGTATCTAGCCAACACCCAGGATCCGTTATGCTACACATGTCTATGAGCGCTCACTGTGCAGGTATGGATCCAATATAAGAGGGTTGGGGCCCGAGTGGATCAAAACAAAGTCAGGGGACAGATAAAGCAGCCGAGAGGACGACTCCGGTGCTTCTGCTGGGGAGTTTGAGGATGAGTTGCTCCACAGTGCCTGCAGCTACAGAGGGCTGGGATGGTTTGTTTCAAAGTGGAACTCCAGTCAATTATTTTGTTGTTGTTGTTTTACACCACCGCCTCCTGTGTTAACCTCTTAAAGGAGAACTATGGGGTCAGGGCTTTTCCCCATAGTTCTCCTAAGGGTCACGAGAGGACATAGACTAGCGCCCTCCCGTGACCCAAAGCTCAATATACCGCCAGCTACAGCTCGCTATATACCGAGACCACCGCAGCCGGGACGGATCCCGACATTACTGTCGAGGATCCGCCCAGCTGCGTGAGACACTTGAGAGGCCAGTCCCGGGGCGTTGAAGGAGCAGCGGATCCCGGGAAACACAGCGGGGGTGTCGGGCGGCCACTTTACCGGATCGCAGAAGCGATCTGGCGACGGCCGAGTCGCCAGAATCGCTTCTACTGTAAAGTCGGCCGCCGGCTCTACAAGTATGAACAGAGTAGCCGCCGGGAGTCTGTTTAACCCCTTGAGGATCCATAGCGGAATGATCCCGTCATGGGTCGTGAAAGGGGGGAAAGTTCTTCTTACTCTCTCCGCGCTCTGGCACTGTCTATGACTTCCTCATGGGAGGTCCTTTTCAGACAAAATGACAGTCATATCTGCCTATTTCCTGTGAGCCCGGTCTGACATTTACACACCCCTCAGGGGACACGTTATCATACAGACTGGGCGTGCATTACCCCAGAACTTACAGATCATTATTTGAGCGCTACTCAGTCCTGGACGAATGCCCCGCCCCTTTTCCCTTGCCCTCGCCAAAGGAGGCAGCGAAAGCCATTGTACTATCACTGGACCGACTAGTATGTGGGGGTGGAGGGAGTGGGGTGGGTAATGGAAATCCTGGCGTTCAGGTTCGAAGTGTATTTCCACTTTCGCAACATTCACTAAATAAGATGCCGATTCGCTCCACTCCTGCCAATTTAATATGTAAGAAGACTATTACTGAGAAGACCATTATTAAGAAAATCCATTCACCACGTAATCCAGCATGAGCTTGTGATTTCTCTCCGGGGAATGAGGAGGACTGAGACATCTCTCTGGTGTATTTCCGTTACCGGTTCCACCTGGAAGACAATGTTAACGTATCACAACTAGAGGCCACATAAGTGGAAAACCAACATATCCTATAACAATGGATTCTGAACCATTAGAAAAATAACACTGCTAAGGGTTTAACAAGTAACCTCGGTTATTAAAACTGAAAGGTATAGTATATTAAAAGCACAACCAGTTTATGTTTCTAAATGTATAACTTGAATGGATATTTTGTTATAATACTGTAATTATATCTGACAATTACAATGTTAAACAGAGGCACACTGCCATCTACAGGCTTTAGTGGCATCTGCAGTCTGAAGGCGTATTTTGTGAATGAAGCCTCCAGCCTGCATGTAAATCCTTGCGTCATAGACGACATCACATACTTCAAACAAACACGATCACACGCCGCTGCTCTTCCCGGAAAGCGTTTTGTTCCACCTCGAAATGCAGTACGCAATAGCATACCTTCTCTGCTTCTACTACTACCAACCTCTAATGCTTTCCGCCCATTTGGGCTTACTCATACAGATCTAAGTAAGCCCAAACCGGTGAAACGTGTTAGTGTTGGGGGATAGTAGCAGCGGAGACGCAAAGCGAGGAGAGAACTATGAGTGAGCCTAAACGGGTGAAATGCGTCAGCAGTAGAAGCTATGTGATTGTAAACCGCATTACAAGGTGGAACAAAACGCTTTCAGTGAAGAGCAGCAGCAATTGTGTTTGTTTGAAGTATATTTGAGAAGCTGGGACGGGCTTGTGATCAGCATCCCGGTGGAGACTAATGGAGGATGTGAGCGGTGAGCTCCATGGCTAATACTACAAATAGCTGACGTTCCTAATCACACCATCGGGAATCACTCTGATTGGTTACCAATCATTAGTGGGGACCGGAGCCGTCAGTGACCACACAAGGTATCAGCTGCTGGGTGTGAAATTTAGGTTAATGCGCCCTCATCATAGGGCATCATGCAGGGGGACATTTAGCAATAGATTGGGGGTTGGAGGGGGTTAAAAAACACCATAAAGACCTGAAGCAGTATCCATATGTGAGATATATGTTTATTAAAGCAGGATTGAATTTGTATTCCTCACCTGTGCAGATCTCTACAGGAACTTCCTCCTCTTTGATCCTCACATGTCCATCTTCCTCCTTCTCAGCTTTGACGTCTCTCCGAGTGTCTCTGGTGTCTCCGGGGTCTGTGAATTCAGATGAGAGTGAAGCCCCCTGAGATATCTAACATAAGGAGGAGGTGAAAGAGCCCAGACCCCATTGTGTGGGGGAAGAATGGTCAAAACACAATGACATGATGTGAGGAGGAGAGCCGGAGTCTAATAGAGGCTGATGGCTCCTGACTCCCCCACTAGAAACATTCCGTCCCCCCCATTACTGTCTACTGACAGAGGAGGGGGGAGAAGAAGAGATTGTTGTAGTGACTGAACAAGGAGAATCTGGGACTCTTTTCTGGATTTAGTGTTTATTCCTCACCTGTGCTGATCTCTGGAAAGATCTCCTGCTCCTCACACGACTCATCTCCCTCAAAGAACAAGTCTTTATCTTCAACTTTAACAACTGTCAGGCCTTCACCCTGGATGGACAAACCAGTTTAATTAGATTAAACCCCTTCATGATCAATGCCTTTTTTTTTTTCTTCATTTTTTTGTTTAATTGTTATAATCCACATTTTAGGCCTGACAATTACTTAAAAACCCCCCAAACATTATCAGGGTTATTCACAAAAGAATGAAGTGTTTGGAGAAGTGAACAATCTAGGCCAAAATAGCTGATTTGGAAACATTCTCCAATTCAGCTCACTTTCCAGTTCAGCGATGTTGTCCTAGATTGTTCACTTCTCCCGCCTTCTCCAAACCCTTCACCCTTGTGTGAATAACCCTGTATATATTTTCTGAAAGCCAAGACCCTATAGAATAAAATCATGGCAGTTGCAAATGTTTATGTTGCATGATATTGGCGCCACTCCTTATCAAACCCCAAAATTGAGTGAAAATGCACTTAAATACCCCAAAACACTATAAAGTACCCATTGTTGTTATACAATATATAAGACGAGGTTAGGACGAGTAAATAGAGACCCAACATGCTTAGGTTAAAAATTGTGTGCATCCGTGAAATGGCGACACAATTTAGTCCCCCAAAAAGTCCACAAATGACGCTTTAAGAGCCCCCACAGGTCATCAGTTTAGAGATACGCATAAATATTGTCCCTAGAATTACTGCTCTCACTCCGGTGTGTGCGGCCATACCCAAGCACGATCGTCATTTTCATACGTAGGCGCACCCGACGAGTGTTTACATTAAGAAGCGCATGCTCACGGGGGCAGTGGACTTTACATGTTCTTTTTCATATTATTTTTACATTTTTTTCATTCAATATTGATTTTAAAAACTGTTATTTTTTTTAAACTTGAATTGCTATCACATAGGGGGGCTTACAAGCCCTCCATGTGATAGCATATTGGTGGTGACAGGTACTCTTTAAGGTGATATTGGGGGTCCAAAAGTATCACCTTTACACTTGAAATAAGCTATTGAAGTGCAGACCGCACTTCAATAGCTTATAGCTGGGCTTCAGGAGTCCAGCACTGACAGCTATGGGCCTGGAAGTGATGTAATCTGCAATGCTACCGATCCCATAGTACAGAGAGGGGATCGGAACACCAGACAGGTCGGTCCTGGGCCCGTAGGAGGGGCAGTAGGGCCCAGGAAACACGGCGGGTGTGTCGGGCGGGGGGGGCCCTTTACCAGCCCGTAGAAGTGATCTGGCAGCAGCTAAGCCACCACAATCACTTCTACTGTAAAGCCGACAAACAGAGTCCCGGGAGTCTGTTTAAATGGGCCCACTGCCAGTGTTCTACACTGTACGTCACTGGTCATGAAGGGGTTAAAGAGTTTGCCAAGGATAACAAAACAAGACTTCTTTTAAGTTGCCAATGATGACAGATCAGACTTCGCCTATACTCTTTATTCCTGCTTACTAGGTAATCCTGAAGGATCTTGTGATGCTTCCATATGGAGTCCTGGGAATACAGAGGATGGGCCTGAGGGATCTCCTGATGTTCCTGAGGGATCTCCTGATGTTCCTGAGGGATCTTCTGATGTTCCTGTGTGGAATCCCGGGAATACAGAGGGCGGGGACATCTCTCTGGAGTATTTCTGTTCCTGGATCCATCTGTAGGAAACACACACACTGACTGAATACATTGTTTCTATGTCTTTATATCAGAGGATGTGTGTATCTAGGGCAGGGGTCAGCAACCTTAAACACTCAAAGAGCCATTTGGACCCGTTTCCCATAGAAAAGAAAACACCGGGAGCCACAAAACACTTTTGACATCTAAAATGAAGATAACACGGCATATATCGTTTTTTACCTTTATGCTATGTATATAGGTATATGTGGGCTTTGTAACGCACTGACTCAGGGCTTACCTGAGACTCCGCAGAGCCCACCTGAGAGTGACCCTGCAGAGCACTCCATAGATCCTGCACAACCCATCTGAGACTCTCTATGGTGGGCTCTGCAGGGCCTCATGTGGACTGGTCACCCGGGTCCCTTTTCCTGTACCTCCTCCCAGCTCCTCTTACCTGCTGCTGCTGTGGCCTGTCCTCCTCCACCCCCTCCCCTGTCACCGCTGCCATGCTGCCCCTGGTACAGCTGATACTCATGTAAGAGGCCCTCCAGGCTGCCCGGACCCCTCACATGGGTACCGGCCGTACACACACTTCTCCTCACCCGCTGCCTGTTACTAGGGACACAGCCTGGAGAGGAGGTGAGTCACAGGACCCGCCCCCTTGCTGAGAAGCCCGTCAGCAGTGCGTGTCCCCGCGACCCTGCACTGCTGCATATTCCACTAGGGAGTGGCCCAGTACCGGACCTCACTGGGCCGCCTAAGGGCCCTAGGCCCCCGGCGGTAGTTCCGCCCCTGGACAGGGAGCCGCAGCAGAGGGATGAAAGAGCCACATGCGGCTCCACAGCCACAGGTTGCTGACCCCTGATCTAGGTGGGTCCTCAATACTCTAGAAATGAAAGTCTCCTCTTACCCGGTGATGTGAGGGCCGGCCGGTTCTCCATCATGACGTCCTTGTAGAAATCCAGATGGTCCCTTCCTTATAAGTTCATCATATCTGTAAAGGTCAAGTGGCAACAAGTACTGAGAATACCAAAGTGAAGGATCGGTTCATGTTGGGTAAGAGGGATTCGTCCATAACAACCAGATTAACGAAGGTGATCTAACTACAGCACTGGTCAAAAACAAGACGGCCCGGGACCTAGTATACGAGAACGTGGCAGCCATATTAGAAGATTCCATGGACAAATTTAAAGCCCAGCCAAATATTGTTTCCCACTCTCACGTTCTCCTCTAACCCATCCTGATAGGCCTTTGTTTCCCCCCCCCCTGCAAAGTCAGATATACTCCCCTAAGTTTCCTTTCGAGCTCCCTCACCGCCACAGTTCCCAGGTGATGGGCCCATGAATCCAGAGAGGCAATGGCACCTGAGACCACCAGTCTCCTTCACTCACCAAATCACACAGCTGCCCATACAGCAAATCTTCTTGCAAGTAAGACACTTTCTGTCCTATGGTGACAACGCTCACTGCACTGTTTCTATGGAGCAGCAGGGTTGTCACCCTAGGATCAAAAAAGTCAGACAATACCATGTGTGGTATATATATATATACCCGAAGACAGGAAGTACATTAGGACTACAAAACACTTTCCATTCTCCTGATCTCGCTAACATAAGGAGGTGTTATGTAGTCCTAATATACTTCCTGATAACATTGTTTGTGACTGCAGAGTGCGCACGACAGCACTGGATTTCTGGAAGGGTCCACGAGTATTTTTTTTGGAATGGTCAAACAGATATAACAAAACAGTCAGGCAGCTTAGGAAGTCGGCGGTCCTGATACTTGCTCGGGGTTAGTGATTCAGAGAGTATTAATGCCACTGGAACAGCATGACAGCCAGTCAATGAGCATTTTCAAAATTGCAGCCTCACCTGATCTTTCTCCGCTGCAGCTTCCCTTTTACATACACTTGTTCTCCCCATCCCCACTCCCATCCTCTGACTGGACAGTCAGGAGAAGCAGCAGACTGATGAGCTCATCTCTCTGTCAGTCTGACCCCCCCTCCTCATGACAGCCATCCTGATGCATTCAGGTACTTGCACTGCTTGTATTTAAAAAAAAAAACAAATACATTTATTCATGTATCAAAAACATTTTCCCCCAATGATTTTATCATATTAGTCTGACACTAGCCCTGAAAATACAGTTATTTGCAGACCAGTTGTCAGCATAAAGAGGACTTCAGACACCATTATACACAGAGCCCAAAGACGAGAGGTATTTCCCATGTGATGTAGTAAACCAGAGCCATGGCTGGATGTAAACATCTTACATTGTACAACAATGGAGGTTGCAGACCTGGAGTTCCCCTTTAATATTTAAAGCAACAGAGCACACAAAGCATGGGAACTGCCATGGTACAGTCTTTGGCTTTGTGCTGATGTCTTGCAAATGGCCCCTGACCTGCACCCTCCAGTCCACAGCGAGTGCTGGGACCCCCTTCTCTCTTACTCGTCTCATAATAAGAAGACAGTATTACCTCCTCCTCACTGGGCACACACTCTCCAGCCTTACATCTTCATCAGCACAGCAACTCCTCCCCTCCTCCTTCTATGGGCTACAACAAAATGGCCGCCACCCTTTCAACACCACGACAAATCTATTAATCTTGCTTGCATTGTGTCCTGAGGCTGTCACTATGGCAACCAGAAAGCATTAGGCCGTGAAGCGGAACGGAAGTGAGAGGAGACAGGCAGCTACTTAGTGCTGAAGACATTCTCCATTGAGCCAGCCTGAGCTGTAGTCATATAATATTGTTACTTTGCATTGTAACCGGTGAGGACAGCAGACGCAGCAAGAAGCCTAATCGCCACGGGCAACACCGCAGACTCCGCCCCTCCCTCCGGAATTCCTCAGTAATCGGCTCATGACTTGTTCCCTATGCCGAATTCGCATGTTAAAGTCTATGTGCAAGGATTAGCGCGTGGGTATCCGCTCCTCTAAGGGACAGATCCCACTTTCACTGCACCCCCACTACCCACTCTCTTCAACCATAATAGTGATGAGTCTATAAGCTCCCTGTCCCGGTTCATTGACCGTCCCCATGTGACAGTGTTCTGGCCTGGTGATTGGCTGCTCATGCTCAATCACTGTATCCTGGAAGGGAAGAAGGTCACATGATCATCCATACCTGAAAGTATCAGGTAATTCCAAGAGCATTGTCAAGGCACTAGAGGATTCCTACAACAAGCAGCAACTACCAGGACATGAACACACCTTGGTGGAGGTTAAGTTATGTCCCTGGGGCGGCCTAACACAAAACCATGCTGTAAAGCATTCTTGGCTTCTTAGTGTTGTCAACATGACCCTTCGAAGGCTGAACTATGGAAGCTGCCATCGATGCCTGAAGGTGCTGAAGTACAGGGTTGTGGTCTTGGTCCTGGCTTCCTTGCCCAATGAACAGGTCACCTGGAATAAGCTTGCAAGCTCAGGAGGGCATTTTAGGCTGCGGTACTAGCCCCATGCTTGGTTCGGGTCAGTGGCTCCCTAATCCAGGGGTAGGCAAACTTCATCCCCCCCAGCTCTGGGGCAACTACAGGTAGGCCTTCAGTAACAACTAACCTGCCCCGCCCAACCTCCTCCCCCTAGTCCCTGTATAATATGCTGTATTCATTACTATATAGTTCATCTCAGATCAGTACACCCAACACAAAGGGAGTGTAAGACCCATCGAGCAGGCCATATGGGATTGTAGTCTTCCCTTTAATGAAGACAACCGGCCATGCCCACCACCCCCATAACCACCGGGGATGACCAGCTCCACCACCACATAAAAGCCAGGATGGGGATTTCATTGGTATATTTAACAGACCAAAAAGGGTTTACATTCCCTGAAAAGCGGGCCCCAGGCAGTGCCCTATTAATCTTACTGAACACCTTAGCAGCACGCCACTGCTTCTGGGAGTCAGGCCTGTGGCTGTCTGTCTTGCAATGCCTCATGGGATTTGTAGTTTCACAACAGCTGAAGGGTCAGAGTTCACCCACCCCTGCTCTAAAGGACTCTTATATACCTCATGGGACTTCATTCTCATCTTTATTCGCAGCCCCTGGACCGCGGATTCAGCTGACCAATGAGTACTCGCCATTTGCAAGCAAAATTCAAAATACAGAGTGCAGGGCTACGCTGCCGTGTACGGTGTACGGGTAGTACAGCGGCGCCGCCTGAGGGGAAGGAGCGTTCGGCCAAAGGTAAGTATAGGTGGGGGTGGGGGTGGGGGCAATTACATTTCCTCAAATTCATCTAGGAAAGTGGAATTACCCTTTAATCACTTGGAGGCAGCCTCCTCAGGAGCCCATGAGGGTTATTTTCTTGGAAGTCCTAAAGGTCAGACCTCCAGAGGAAAGCATCGAGGCGGCCATTGCAGACTCCTCATGATCCCCTTCAAACCCCAATCACACGTGCTTTACTCTGATCTGAGCTGCATCCTTGTTCCAGGGCAGCTACTCCGTGACAGTATTGAAGCCAAAGGGATCAAAACAGCTGGGCATGCAGCATATAATGCTCCCTGAATTTACAGGGGCGGTTTAATGGAGAGGATCACGTACCTTGCTCCGTATCTAGCCAACCCGTCTCCCTAAACTACTTCTTACAGGAGAACTATGAGGTGAGTGAAAATCACTCATAGTTCTAGCCGACGTCTGACAATGAGACTGTCACAGGTCGGCTCAATAGATCGGGAGGTGAGCGAACACATACCAGCGTTCGCTCATTTCTCGATCATCTCCCTGCAGTGACTGTCACTCACGGCTCCCTGCAGGGATTTCCCCCCCCCCTCCCGCCGATCCTCCAGCGCTGACTGGCAGAACGGACGGGGGAGGGCACAGCTGGCTCTGCCTCTAGATAGGCAGAGCCAGCTGTCACTCACGCAGCTGGGTGGATCTGGACAGTAATGTCGGGATCCGTCCCGGCTGCGGCAGTCTCAGTATACCGCAAGCTGTAGCTCCCAATATACTGAGCTTTGGGTGACGGGAGGACGCTAGTATATGTCTTCTGTTTTAATGAACATGGCCCCCCTCGCCAACTTCATCACCCCAGACACTGCTTGCTTTGCAGCTCACTTTGTCCGATTGAAACTTTGTACTGGGAAGCCTTATAAGAGAGAAGTTATTACTGTGATATAGGCATCTTTCAGCACAGCTTAGTGTAATACACTAATAAAGCTTCCTGTGGCAAAAGCAGACTAGACCTCTGCCTACTGGCTGAATAGAATAAAACAATAGTTCTGCAGGCTCCACCCCCCACCTGTTCCAGTGAAGAAGACCGGTCTCCCCAAACTACCCTTCTTTGAACGCGGCATTCTCTCCTGCCAATGGCATCCCGTACGAGGCAGAGCCAGAGACGGCACCGCAGACACTGCTTGCTTTGCTTTGTGTCTTCTTTTCAACCTGACTAACTATGTAACTATGCTTGGTTGCCATGCCCAGTTGCTCCACATTGTAGCTGCTCCAGTTTTGATAAATCCCCCCCCTCCCCCCTTATCTTTGTGTAAAGCTTTGTGAATCGAGCCAACTTCATCACACCCGAGACACTGCTTGCTTTGCAGCTCACTTTGTCTGATTGAAACTTTGCGCTGAGCTGCCTGGCAGAAGTCACTGCTGTGATGACTCGGGGCGCCTTCACACCATCAGGAGTGCGTTCCAGTGCGTTCGGCCTCTGGAACGCAACCCGGCCAGCTCACTTTGTTTGGGGGCGGCGCATTGAACTCAATGGCACCGCAGCCACGCCCGCGGTGTGATCACCGGCACCCGAACGCGTGGCGCATCAGTGCCTGCGGTCCGGTCCAGTGCGATCTGCAAAAAAAATAGTGTGTGCAGCCGGCCTGGTTGCGTTCCAGAGGCTGAACGCACTGGAACGCGCTCTTGATGGTGTGACCGGGCCCTCAATCAGTAAATGGGCTTCTGTCAGCACAGCTTAGTCTGATACAATGCTTCAGGCCTGAAAGGCAGGCTAGACCTCTGTCTACCAGCTGAATAGAAGACTACATGTAATATTAAAAACAGAAGGTATAACCCTCGGGGGTGTGGGGGGAGGGGGAGTAATCCCCTTTTTGTTCTATCCTCCCAAGGGCAGGGCTTATACCATAGAAGTCTGAACTCTTTGATTCCTTCTCAGACTCCTCCTTCAGCTGTCATGTGATCTAATGTCACTTCTCTATACCACAATATGGGGCAGCCAACTGCAATTATTTTGTATCTGCATTTTGTTCTCTTGAATGTTTATTTGGAATTTACAAGAACACCGAATATAAATAGTCAAATTGCCGTACGGCAGCAGCTGCATGTCCACGTCTACAGTAGTATTTCCACACTGGATGCTTATCATGGTTCATGACATACGTGTACAATGTCTTTTCTAGGAGAAGGTAAGTCCTATACAAAATCACAATGATTGATCCCTACTCTTTCGGGGTTCACATTAAAATTGTGGCACCCCAAAAGTTATTGGTGTGATCCGCCACATGCCAGCAAAGACCATGGAGGAGTCACAGCATGGAATTTTATAGTAGTCGTCCTGCATTCAGCTGACACTCCCAGGCGGCGGAATCTGTCGTTCTCGGTGAAAGCTGAGGTGCGACATCAGCGAGGACTTTTTTGAAAAGCGTTTTCCGCACTCAGAACACAAGTATGGCCTCTCCCCGGTGTGAGCCATCTGGTGTGAGATGAGGCTGCCCCTCCGGGAAAAATCTCTCCCGCACTCTGAACACACGTACGGCTTCTCATCCGTGTGCGTCCTCTGGTGCACAATGAGATAGGGCTTCTGAGAAAAACCTTTCCCGCATTCCGAGCAGAAAAAAGGCTTTTCGTCTGTGTGAGTCTTCTGGTGCGAGAGGAGGTGGCCTCTCTGCGTGAAACGTTCGCCGCATTCAGAGCAAGGATACGGCTTGATCCCTGTATGGACCCTCTCGTGTATGGAAAGGAGCTTCTTTTCCGCAAAGAATTTCCCGCACTCGGCGCAGGCATAGGGCTTTTCCCCCGTGTGACTCTTCTGGTGTTTGATAAGCAAGTCCCTCCAAGCGTAACACTTGCCGCACTCTGCGCACGAGAATGGCTTCTCGGCCGTGTGGATCCTCCGGTGCCTAGCCAGTTCCGACTTCTGCCTGAAGCCCTTCCCGCACTCTGAGCAGGTACATGGTTTCTCGCCGGTGTGAGTCCTTTCGTGCGACCTAAGGTGGGCTCTTAGGATGAAGCCTTTCCCACACACGAGGCAGGAAAATGGCTTCTCGGCTGTGTGAGACTTCTCGTGGTAAGCGAGGTGCGATTTTTCGATAAACGACTTCCCACACTCTTCGCACGAGAACGGTTTGTCACCCGTGTGGACTCGTTCGTGCCTAATGAGAGTGAACTTCCGGGAAAAACATTTTCCACATTCAGAACAGGAATAGGGCTTTTCCCCTGTGTGGGTGCTCTGGTGTGTAATGAGGTGGGCTCTCTGGATAAAGGCCTTCCCGCACTCCGAACAGGAAAACGGCTTCTCCGCTGTGTGCGTCTTTTTGTGCTTGGAAAGGTTTGACCGTTCCGTGAAGCCTTTCCCACAATCAGGACAGTGATATTTCTTATCTAAACTCCGGCTTCTCTGGTGCTTGCCAGCTTCTGAGGTCTTGTTAAGGAGTTCATCCCGTTGGCGATGGACAGTCGGGGTGGGACGATCTGGATAATGGGCCCCATGTGTAGACGGATCAGAAGATAGACATGGATCTGGGATACTGGGGATACCGCCTAAAGAATCACATATGATGTCATCACTTCCTCCTTCAACAGGAAGTATTGGGGGAAGTCTCTCTGTACCGTACATACTATACTGTCCATCTGGAGGAAATACAACATGGAAATAGGAGTGGTTAATGGTGAGGAAAGTCCTTTAAAACGAAAGAGATTACTGTAGTAGTATGTGTATGAGGTGCCCCATGTAGGTGGCAAATTGTGACTTAAAGGAGGACTACACGCCCCCGAGTACCCCTGTTATTTCTCTTTAGTCTGTCCTTATCTTGTATCCTCAATCAACATACTCACCCACCCATCCACCCACCCAGCGAATCCAGCGTTGTCCTGTTGTAATCCACCCCTCTGCTGCCACACGCCGAGTCCTGCGCCACCATCTTCCTTACTTAGGTCATCAGGAGCCGGATGTCTCTTCTGGTTCTTGCATCCGGGCCTCCTGATGATGCGTGCCAGGTCCTTCCTCCTTCAGTAGAAGCTGAAACCTCCTGGGATATGGCTCCAGTAGCAGGGTTCATGTCATTCTTGCCTAGGCAAAAATGGAGGCAGGGGGTAAGGAGAAAAAAAAAAGTAAATACCCCCCCCAAAGAAAACATCCTGAAAAAAAGGGGTCTTTGTACTTACATTTCATAAGGGCAGGGAGTCAAACCTTTGCTCTCTTGAAGGGCTCAGGGTGACGCCTACTTCAATCAAGGGCCCTTTAGTGATGTAGGGGCCGACGTGAGGAACCACAGTGCCTAGCGGGGGACAACTTATCCAACATCCAGGAAATGATGGGTAGCAGAGGTGCCCAGAGCTCTTCAAGATTGCCAAGGTGTGACTCAGCTCTACTTCAATCAAGGACACTGTAGTGATGTAGAGGCCGACGTGAGGAACCACAGTGCCCAATAGATCACTTGTAATATATATGTTATTTTACTATTTGCTCATTGACATTACTCAAAAAAAC
>NW_017307820.1:226547-232810 GCF_000935625.1 Nanorana parkeri
TATATATATATATATATATTTATATATATATATATAAATATAAATATATATATAAATAATCAGACCAGGCGGCAGATATAAGTACGGAAACCTTTAATCCGGACCAAATTTGTGATCAGGTCCAAAACATAACCACTGAGATTGTAATATAACATGAACAGAAGGAGACTGATGGCTCCTGACTCCCCCCACTAGACACATTCCGTCCCCTTATTACTGTCTACTGACAGAGGAGGGGGGAGAAGAAGAGATTGGTGTAGTGACTGAACAAGGAGAATCTGGGACTCTTTTCTCGATTGAGTGTTTATTCCTCACCTGTGCTGATCTCTGGAGAACGTTCCTCCTCCTTACACGGCTCTTCATCCATCCCAGACGTCTCTTCTGCTTCCTCTTTAACTTCGACTTTAACAATGACCAGATTTTCTTCCTGAATAAAAAAAGAAATAGAAACAGCAAATACATTTAAACTAAATCTACAAATGCGGCGGGGCAGGTAGCATTTACAATGGATCACAGCCTCATTTCCTCTGCACTTGCCTTCACAACACCCAATCACTGTACTCATTTACAACTCTAATCACATCTACCTGATCCTCCTGAGGGATCTCCTGATGTTCCTGTGTGGAATCCCGGGAATACAGAGGACGGGTCTGAGGGATCTCCTGATGTTCCTGTGTGGAATCCCGGGAATACAGAGGACGGGTCTGAGGGATCTCCTGATGTTCCTGTGTGGAATCCCGGGAATACAGAGGACGGGTCTGAGGGATCTCCTGATGTTCCTGTGTGGAATCCCGGGAATACAGAGGACGGGTCTGAGGGATCTCCTGATGTTCCTGTGTGGAATCCCGGGAATACAGAGGACGGGTCTGAGGGATCTCCTGATGTTCCTGTGTGGAATCCCGGGAATACAGAGGACGGGTCTGAGGGATCTCCTGATGTTCCTGTGTGGAATCCCGGGAATACAGAGGACGGGCCTGAGGGATCTCCTGATGTTCCTGTGTGGAGTCCCGGGAATACAGAGGACGGGGACATCTCTCTGGTGTATTTCTCTTCCTGGATCCATCTGTAGGAAACACACATGTAGATAAATAAGTTCAATGATGATACAGAATTAAACGGACAATACAAAGTGTCCTCCAAAACAAGAATAGGCTGTGAAGATGTTTTATACTGAACACATCTCTCACCAGTGCTGATCTCTAAAGGAATTTCCTCCTCTTTAATCCTTACATGTCCTTCTTCCTCCTCCTCAGCTTTGGCATCTTTCCGAGTGTGTCCGGGGTCTGTGAACAAAGAAGAGAGGGGAAAGAGAGAGAGAGAGGGGGGGGGAGAGTGGGGGGGATGTGAAGACTGGTCACGTCTCTTGGCTGGTAACACACAATGACATGATGTGAGGAGGAGCGCCGGAGTCTAATAGAGGCTGATGGCTCCTGACTCCCCCCACTAAACACATTCCATCCCCCCATTCCTGTCTACTGACAGAGGAGGGTGGAGAAGAAGAGATTGTTGTAGTGACTGAACAAGGAGAATCTGGGACTCTTCTCTGAATTTAGTGTTTATTCCTCACCTATGCTTATCTCTGAAGGGATTTCCTTCTCCTTACAGGACTCATCACCCCTCACATGGCTCATCACCCCACCTCAATACTCTTCTCTCCTTTACAAGAAATGAATGTCTCCTCTTACCCGGTGATGTGAGGGGCGGCCGCTTCACCATCATGACGTCCTTCTACAGATCCTTGTGTCCTAAATACTCCCACTGGTCTGTGCACGTCTGTATTTTTGTAAGGACGTCTCATACTGCAATAAACCAAATAAAATCAAAAACATTAAAATCTCACAAATATCTAAATCCCAAAAAGTTTGTATTTGTAAGTAGAACAAGAGATTAAGGTGAAGAAATCAACACCAGCAATCAATCCTTTTCTTCTAGAAATTCAAATGGAGTTGTGTAAATCATATTTGGCTTATTTCAGTGCATGTAACGTGACGTGGGGGTGTGGCCAGGGAAGACTTCCTCAGGGTCCCGGCACCACAGAAAACAGCACCTCCCTTATGACGTAGTCTAATTAATACTTACCAGATCTAAAATGTTACCAACCCGCTGCTGTTAAAGACTATTAGAAGAAAGTATTTCCTTTTTCACTTTACGTTGGTGGTCAGTGGAAGGAAGAATGGCCTTGTGTTGGTGGTCAGTGGAAAGAAGAATGGCCTTGTGTTGGTGGTCAGTGGAAAGAAGAATGGCCTTGTGTTGGTGGTCAGTGGAAGGAAGAATGGCCTTGTGTTGGTGGTCAGTGGAAGGAAGAATGGCCTTGTGTTGGTGGTCAGTGGAAGGAAGAATGGCCTCGTGTTGGTGTTCAGTGGAAGGAAGAATGGCCTCGTGTTGGTGTTCAGTGGAAGGAAGAATGGCCTCGTGTTGGTGGTCAGTGAAAGGAAGAATGTCCTTGTTTTTTGTGGTAGAATGTTTTGGTGTTAAAGGTCATTGGGTGGAGGACTGCCCAGTGTTGGTGGTCAGTGGGTGAAAGATTGTCTAGCATTGGTAGTCAGTGGAAGGAAGAATGCTTGGCAGTGATAGTCAGTGGGAGGAGTAAATGCCCAGGTGTTGATGGTCAGTGAGAGGAAGAATGCCCCAGTGTTGGTGGTCTATAAGAAAAATAAATGCCTGGTGTTGGTGGGATAAAAAAATTGCCCAATGCTAGTGGTCAATGGGAAGAATGCTCAACGTTGATGGTCAGTGGGAAGAGGAATGTCCTGAAGTTGGTGGTCAGTGGGTAGTATAATGTCCAGTGTTGATGGTCAGTGGGAGGAAGAATGTGCAAGTGTTTGGGCCAGCAGGGGAAGGGATGCCCCAAAGTTGGTGGTCAGTGGGTGGAAGAATGTCCCAAATTTGGTGGTCAGTGGGTGGAAGAATGTTCAAGTGTTGGTGGTTAGTGGGTGGAAGAATGTTAAAGTGTTGGTGGTCAGTGGGAGGAAGAATGTTCAAGTGTTGGTGGTCAGTGGGAGGAAGAATGCCCAAGTGTTAGTGGTCAGTGGGAGGAAGAATGCCCAAGTGTTGGTGGTCAGTGGGAGGAAGAATGTTCAAGTGTTAGTGGTCAGTGGGAGGAAGAATGCCCAAGTGTTGGTGGTCAGTGGGAGGAAGAATGCCCAAGTGTTGGTGATCAGTGGGAGGAAGAATGCCTTGCGTTGATGGTCCGTGGGTCCATCAAAATCCTGGCATTGGCTCCTGAACACGCTTTGGCTGCAGTAGGTCACAAGGATCTTGGTGATATCATGGGTCAGTCCTGCAGGATCCAGGTCAAGTGGGAGATGTTACCCCTTTTTAGGTTTATGGCTGCCACTGCTTCAATAAGGAACCTGTAATCACTGAAACCTTACTTTGTTTAATCAGAGTCAGCTCTGAGGCATCTACGGTCTGATTCCATTTCTACTTTCTAATCACATGAGCTGGGAGCAATTGTGTTACCCACAGGTTATCCCAGGAAATATGCCCCCAATGCCATATGCTCCAGCCCCAGCAGAGAGGACTTGCAGGATGATGATGATTTGTTGAGGTGACATGATCCCCCCCATCCAGTCCACACAGAGTGTTGGGACCCCTTCTCTCTTCCTCCCCTCATAATAAGAAGACATTATTACCTCCTCCTCCTCCTCCTCACTGGACACATACTCTTCAGCCTCACAATTTAACCATAAGCATTCGTGAAAAAAAATTCCGCCATAACGCGTCTTCCGGGCTACAACAAAATGGCCGTCGTCCTTCCCTCATTGAGGCCGCTTCCTTCTCTCATATATCAGACTTGCGCCCTAGTGATGGATCTGGCTTTACACCGTTATACACTGTTTTGGGCTTCTGGCTGATTGGTCCAATCACTAGGCCGATTGTCACTACGGCAACACATCTCAGCTGGGGGCTAAGTGTCCCCGCCTCTTCATGCCTCCCTTCAGCTGCACTGGGATCTATAGCCCTGCAGCTCTTCTAACTCTAGTGATCTATCACATAGAGCAGAATGTCTTCTCGTTCTTCTCTATGTCATAGATCACCAGAGTTAGAAGAGAGGAGGAGCAATCACATTTGCGGCTGCCGAGGTCCTAGTCAAGTGCGATCTCGAGCAGCCACATCTGTCTGAAACCTAAATCTTTCTCTGAGCTACATTCACAGGCTGCCCCCAGCTCAGAGTAGGACCCAGGTTTCAGGCAGGCGAGATCGCGCTTGACTAGGACCTCGGCAGCCGCACCTGTCAGAACTTACCTGTCAGAAAATTTAAAGTGCCGGTGTCGGTACTAAGTGTCTTGTGTACTGGTGCCCGCTGGCTGGGCACCCGTACACAACACGCCAAAACCGGACTGTGCGGGTCAAAACCAGACGGGTGGCAACCCTAGTGATCAGAGAAGGGGGGCAGCTCCTGGCGATCAGTGATCAGAGAAGGGGGGCAGCTCCTGGGGATCAGTGATCAGAGAAGGGGGGCAGCTCCTGGGGATCAGTGATCAGAGAAGGGGGGCAGGCAGCTCCTGGGCAACATTGATCACCCATGAGCCAGTGCTCAGAGCTGTCACAAGTCCGATTTTCTATCAGATCAGCCCATGTGGTCACAAAGTGACGCGCAATCAGCTGTGACATTGAAAAGCGCGTTCCTACGCACCGCATTCTGATGAGGTGATGTCACAGCTAACATGGCTAGCGGTCAGATTTTTACATAGTCTTTACAGTGTATGGGTGTGAATAACGACAGGATTTTACTACTGTGGCGCAGTACCTGTGGTAGTAAAGCAATTGCTATTGTGTTCTAAACACTAGGGACAAATCTGACCGCTACCAATGTTAGATGTGACAACAGCTCATCAGAATGTGGTGCGCATGCGCAGTAACACACTTTGACACAGTTGATCGCGCGTCACCCGAAGTGATGACATTGGCTGATCTGATAGATAAAAAATCAGCTACACAGATAATTAAACATAATACTGTGCAGACTATCTAATAGACCCCAAATGTCTCTATAAAGAGAGCCTGTCACCTCCTAACGCTATCATAGGGGCTTGTTATCCCTGTGTGACAGCAATACATTTAAAGGAGAACTATGAGGCGAGTGCTTTTCACTCACCTCATAGTTCTAGCCGACCTGTGACAATGAGACTGTCACAGGTCGGCTCAGTAGATCGGGAGGTGAAGCAGTAGCCTGGCTTTCACTCTATCATCATATTACTAGTGCTGCTCTCTGCTATACATTCCACACTGAGCTGCTCACTCCAACGAATCGACTGCTCCAGGTCTCATTTGTTCACGAACTGGACATCTCTACTGCAGGACAGGAACCAGCCGCAGGATGCCGCGTTTTCTGTACGTGGAAGCCCAAATACGAACAATTGCACGAGTGAGTATATTTACGTGCAGGAGTGGGATATAAGTTTGCACAGTGGCGTAGTGGTTAGCACTTCTGCCTTGCAGCACTGGGGGTCCCAGGTTCAAATCCCAGCCAGGTCACCATCTGCAAGGAGTTTGTATGTTCTCCCTGTGCTTGTGTGGGTTTCCCCCCACACTCCAAAGACATGCTGGTAGGTTCAGTGGCTCCTCTCTAAGTTGGCCCTGTATGTATGCATGTGAGCTAAGGACCTTGGATGGGTTTCTCTTCGGGAGATCCCACCTGCCAAGTACTGAGGGGGACCTGTTTTGGCAGGTCCCCATAGGAAACGGGTCCACCGGCCTTCGGGTTGGTGGACCACCAGTCTCAACCCCTGTCAGGAGCCTTGCTCGATCTTGTCACGGCTCTCTGCCGTGAAAGGGGAGGGGCTGGATTCCCCGCTCCGATCCGCCAGCGCTGACAGGGTAGGGGGCGGGTACACCTGGCTCTGCCTCTAGATAGGCAGAGCCAGCTGTCAGTCACGCAGCTGGGCGGATCCCGGCACAATTGTCGGTCTCAGTATATAGGGAGCTACAGCTCGCGGTATACTGAGCTTAGGGTGATGCAGGGGCGTATCTGCCGCGAGGCAAACAAGGCGTCTGCCTGGAGCGGCAGATTCCCTGAGAGCGGCACTTGCTGTGGTTCTCTTCCCTTGCTAAATGTTATTTATCAAGGGAAGAGAACCAGAGGCTATCGTAGCGGTGGGGGACGAGGACGGCGGGTTGCGGCGGTGTCCAGCAGGCAGCGGCGCTTTGTAATGCCCGGTGAGTGACTGTCGGAGGTGGTTGTCTAACAGCTTGGAGGCGGCGTCATCAGTACGGGGGGGTGCTGATAGTAACGATCGGCCGTCAGTACGGGGGGGGGG
>NW_017307820.1:233028-245229 GCF_000935625.1 Nanorana parkeri
ATTATACAGGGCTTAAAAATATGATGGTGTCTTACCAGTCAGTCAAAAATTTCACCAGTGAGCATGAGACCGGACTACAGCCTTGCAATTTATGTTAAAAAATTTTGGGGACAGATAGAGCTTTCTTTTGTGACCCCACGGGGGGGAATTTTTCTTTACTATATAGGGAAGAAAAAAAAGTTTCCCTACGTTCTGTTATAAAACATTTCTTCTTACCCATATTTTTAGTAAAAGATAAAATTCGGGATCACGTCGGGTAAATAGACACCAAACATGTCAAGCCTTAGGCCTGGTTCACACCTAGGCGTATTGCATATGCGCTGTTGTCGCGTGTTTTATTTACCGCCATCCGCGGTAAAGAAATCGCGCGACAAACGCGCGTTTCCGAGGGCTACTTGGCTGTATCCCAATGGAAACGCGCAACAAAAACGGCCCAAAGTAGTACATGTACCTTTTCAGGCGTGGGCCGTTTTGTAGCGCGTTAGGGACGGGCTGAAGTACGCCGAGGTGTGAACCAGACCCATTGAAAACAATGGGATTTTCATGTTTGAGCGTTTTGTAGAGCGTTCGTCAAGCGTAGAACGCGCTACAAACCGTTCAGGTGTGAACTAGGGCTTAAAATTGCGTGCGCCCGCAAAATCGCAAAAAACGCCCATAGGCGACAATTAAAATGCTTTTACTGCTCATCAGTTTAGTGTTATCAGTGATTAATGGCTCTAAAATGATTGCTCTCACTGCGACGTTTTTGGCGATATGTAACATGTGCGGCACAATAGGCGCAATCGTCGTTTTCGCATGCCGGCGCACCCGACGCATATCTGCGTGTGTATGTGGGGGCGGGAACTTAAAAAAAATGTTTTCTTTTTTAATTGTTTTTTTATGCTTTATTTTTTTATTATAATTCTTTAATTTTTGTATTACTACTTTTTTTTTTTTTACACACAACTTTATTGCTAGGAAGCCCCCTATGTGATAGCCAATTTACATGACAGGTCCTCTTTATGGAGACATCAGGGGTCTCCAAGACCCCTAATGTCACCTAGGCACACCCAGAGAAGCCGATGAAGCAGAGATCTGCTTCATCACCTTCTCTAGCTAGAGAGTGATACTGAATGCAGGAAGTGATGTAATATACATCACTTCCTGCATTCGGGGACTGAGAGGAGATCAAAGGGAGTTCGTGTACTGACTTCCCTTGGATCTCCTGTCACAGAGCCGTGCCGGTCCCGGCCGCATCGGGCACAGCGGATCTCGGGAGCGGCAACGGCAGTGACAGCTGCTGATACAAGCGATGGAGCGTCTCTAGAGAGTGGACGAGTGGATTTTTAAAGCCCTGCCTATAGTTCTCCTTTAAGTGTTTGAATAAAGTGGGAAAGGGTCAGAACCTTTCTCAGGTTTTAAATCCTGTCCTGGTCCCCATATCAATTTTTTTCTGTTCTGTCAGACAGCTGAAAACTGAACAGGAAGTGAAGAGAAATCATCCTTATGGGGACACATACAGCTAAAAAATGACTCCAGAACAGGGGTTCTTATAACTGCACTCCGGCCTTCCCTTCAGTCTTGTACAGTTGTACCGGCTCCTTTTCTGGACTGAAATTGCTTCCTCTGATGTCACTGCACACTGCAAGCTTCTCACAATGTGGATTAGAAGCTGAAGCAAGTCAGATATAGTCCGCCTCATCTCCTGGCTGTAGGAGGCTCAGCAGCACATGTAGGTGTTACCTAGGGCAGTCTGAGTGAAAACGCAGCCCACCTAGGAGCAGTAGCGTAACCAGAGTTCTGGGCGCCCGGGGCAGACATTTTTTTTTCGCCCTGCACCTCCCCCCCACACACACACGTTTTTATTTGAATTTTTCAAATTTGAATTTTTTATTTTTTTAGAAACTTTTTCATTTTTTTTTAAATAGAAAAAGAGAAAAATTAAAAATAGAAAAAGAGATTGAGGACACAGAGTCCTCAATCTCTTTTTCTGTGTCCCCTGTTATCAATGAACAGGAATCCTTTATGAGTGTTCCTGTTCATTGATAACATGGTATGTTTACTATAACTACAATTATGAATGAACAGGAGGAGATGTAGATCACTCCCATTCATTCATAATTGGGGATATAGTATACATACCAGGTCCTCAATTATGTACAAACACTCAGCGATCACTGATCACCGAGTGCTTGTACCCGCTCTCCTCTCTGACACACACTGTCATAGGAGGCTGCAAGAGGAGAGCCCAGCCTCCTGTGACAGCGCTGTCTCCGCCCCCACACCGCTCTGCTGCACTGTGATAGGCGGCCGAGCGGTGTGGGAGGAAAGACACCGGCCGCTCACAGCGCTCGTCCCGCAGCGCTCGGCCGGCTGTCATTTTCTCTCTGATTCCTTTCATCCCTGCTGGGCACTGCTCTGTGTCCCAGCGGGGATGAAAGGAATCACGGCCGCGCCGACAAAACGGCAG
Organism: Nanorana parkeri; assembly: GCF_000935625.1. Classification (NCBI taxonomy): domain Eukaryota; kingdom Metazoa; phylum Chordata; class Amphibia; order Anura; family Dicroglossidae; genus Nanorana; species Nanorana parkeri. The sequence goes on from NW_017307820.1 coordinate 235,478, forward strand.
GAAAATGTCACTTTGGGCATTTAGCCGAAAGTGCCATTTTCGGCCGGCGCCCCCCCTTCACTTTTCGCCCAGGGCCCACGCCCCTGCTGCCCCCCCGGTTGTTACGCCACTGCCTAGGAGCACCCACTCCTGCGGACTAACACATATTTGCCTGAGGGCTCTTGGGAGGAGTATTGAGGCAGGGTGCTGTGATTTCTTTTGGGGGGAAGCTATGTACTGCCCCCTGCCAAACCTTCCCACCAGCCATACCCCCACAAAACAATCCCAGAGCTTTTAGGTCTGCTTGGAATGTTCGGATGGACCCCATTGTTTAAAAAGTGTGGGGGTCAACACAGAAGTCAGACCAGACCCTTAAGGTCTGGTAGCAATTTCAAGGAGGAAGCACACCAACAAAAATGGGTTTGCAAAAACGTGGGGTCACCACTAAAATCCCTTACCAGATCCTTGATCCGGGCATAGGCCTGGCCGAGCCGGAAAAGGGGGTGTGAGCTCCCATCACTCCCATTCCAGGCCACATGCCCTCAGCACTCGGAGGGTGTTATTGCAGGATCCCGTGCCCATGGGGACAAGGTCCTCTTCCCCAAAAAGCCCTGGGGCGTTTGTAGTGGGGTTGCGGGCAGGGGGCTTATTCACATCAGGGACAGCTAGCTCTGCCAAACCGTGTATAGTTTAGGACAGCTGACAGGTGAGCCCTGATTGGGGAAAGTCGTCATGACTATGCCCAAGCATGGCTCTCACAATTATCTGTGCCCTGTTCGAGGTAAGTCCTGCACCTGACCGCAGGTCTTCAGTCAATCAGGGCTTCACAGGACGCAGAGCCTTGCGGGGTACTCGCCGGGCGTACAGGGCGGCGAACGCCCTGACAGTTCGTGTGTTTGCCAAACACACAACAAATACCAATGTTCGAGTTGAAGTCACGCTCGGCTCCAACATTGAGGCCATCACTTATATACATACAGTATATAGAGGGTGAGAGAACCAGAATGTATATCCGATATATATATCATTAATATTATAATATGTATATCATTCCTAAAGAACAAGTTGTAATGTGTTTGTTTTTCTTTTCCTTGCCAACAGTTCCTCCTCCGCCGCCGATACGACGAGCTGCGGAGCTTATTTCAGAAAAAGGTGATGAAGCGCCTCCGTGCCCGTATAAGGGGGCAAGATGGCCGTCATCCTACATTGCAGCAACTGCAGCACTGCTGGAGCAACATCAAGAGGAGGAGGCCAGAGCTCCTCCAGGGGAGCCTGACAGCCCGTAAGTATTACATTTAGCATGCTTCCATCCCCTATGGGTCTAACATGTTTCCTTCATAGACTGTGTCCTCTATGACACCTACACCTTGTTGATCCTCACCTTTCTTCTTTTTCTAGCCTTCTACGGACGCGGGAGGCTCCGAATGCTGCATCGGCAGTGGAGGTGGTTTGTTGTGCAGACTTCCTCAGAGGGCATCGGGCAGCCTCCCCAGAGGAGGCTGGTGGCTGTCGCGTCCTCCTCTGAGGAAGATGAGGTTCAGCAGACAGAAGATGCGGCTGCGCCTGCAATATCTACAGAGGAGGAGGAGGAGGAAGATGAGAGGCCGGGCACACTGGAGGACCAAGGTAAATCCACATTTCATCGGTGGATCGACATTTTGTGAGTCGGAAGTGTATATTTGCCGTCCACCTTTACAACAATGGGGATCCACAATGTCAAAAGGGACACTGCTTCATCGACACAAGGTCCAATGTTCTGTGGCGGACATATGGAACTTAAGGGCCCTGGTGCCAGTTTTTGTCTCGAGGTGGCCCCCCCATACTAGATCTCACTGGCCTCCCATATTGAGGATGGGGCGGGGGCAGATGTGGAGGATGGTGCAGAGGCAAATGTGGAGGGGGGACAGTGTGGAGGATAGTGCAGGGGTGATGTGGAGGATAGTGCAGGGGGTGATAATGCCAGGTTGGTAAGCCACTGCCAGAACGGGCCTGGATCTCTGTGTTTTCCTGACTCCGTTAGACGATGATTAGATGGTAGGCAGAATTAGTGAAGGGTTCAGGCCCTGTCAACAGTATGCGTTAAAAACAGAGGTTTTTAACGCATACTTTAAAAACCTCTGTTTTTAACGCATACTGTTGACAGGGTAATTTGTTTTGTTGCAGGTGCGCTGGGGATTTTTTTGTGTTTTGTATTGTTGTAAGCCTTCCCAATGTGCGCCCTGCCATAAGGGCTGGTTATAGATTCATGCGGGTACCATGTTTTTCTAGTTTGACTATTTTGGATGTGGGGACGCACTGGGTTGTCCCAGCGTGCATTTTTGGTTGCTGGGCCTCCAGTGCGTCCCTGCATCTTATAAGGAGGAGTAGGCTACCTCCTGGTACACCTGCATGCAATTTATCGACTGCATTAAAGGAGAACTATGGGGTCAGGGCTTTTCCCCATAGTTCTCCTTAGGGTAACGGGAGGACACAAACTAGCGTCCTCCCGTCACCCTAAGCTCAGTATACCGCGAGCTACAGTATAGCTACAGTATTGCGGTATACTAAGACGCCGCAGCCGGAGCTGATCCCGACATCGATGTCGACATCTTCCCAGCTGCGTGACTGACAGCTGGCTCAGCCTATCTAGAGGCAGAGCCAGCTGTACCCGCCCCCGTCCATTCCGCCAGTCAGCGCTAGCGGATCGGAGCGGGGGGAGACCAGTCCCTCCCCTGTCACGGCAGAGAGCCGTGACAGGATCGAGAAGTGAGCGAACACCGGCATGTGTTCGCTCACCTCCCGATCTACCGAGCCGACCTGTGACAGTCTCATTGTCACAGGTCGGCTAGAACTATGAGGCGAGAGGCGAGTGAAAAGCACTCCCCTCATACTTCTCCTTTAATACTTGGAGACTCGTATACATAGAGCTAGGACCACACTTTGCAGAGGTGCCTTTGCGCGGCGGTGTGGCTTCTACGTATTTTTGGCCAAAAGTTTGTGCAACTAAAACCTGGCAGGTGAGCTGGGGATTTTTTGTGTTTCGTATTCAGGCCCTGTGCAGCCCTCTGCGATCCGGGGCGGCGCGGTCCTGCCCAATGCAGGCAGCGATTGCTTGCGCGGCCCAATTGATTTCAATGGGGTGACATCCGCACGTCATTTTCTAGAACAAAGGTATAGGTACCTTTTTGGGGAAATACATGACACGCGGCTGTTTTAGCCATTCAAAAATATAGGCGCGCACAGTGCAATCGGTTCACACCTGACCGCAGGGCAATGCGCGTTGAATCATGCACGATTGCTGCGCAGTGAGGTGTCGTCTGGATGTGCACGGGCCGTACAGGACGAGACAACATTCTTCACCACTCCTGCACTGTTTACACATCTCCCTAAATATAGAAGGTGATGGAAAGTCGCCAAAGCTTTTCACAAACACAGGCCTTGTCATGTTTTTGTTTGTCTCTGGCAAAGCACCACATACATTGTACGTGTCTTGTAGAGGTCTTTCCAACCAATTCCCTCCAATTATGCCTAATTTACTAAAACAAGCCCTTACCTGGGACATGATTAGAGGCCTTCATCCCCACACAGAAAGTATGGCAAGGCTCCAGAGATAGGCAAGGGTCACATGTTTCATAATATAGTATTCATCAATGTAGGTTCCTAGTCTCATTTTTGTTGTCTGAATCTGAATAATTGACTGCATTCCTCCTTCATAGCAACACCAGGTCCCTCCAGACCTCCTACCGTGGTCATCTCCTCCTCTGAAGATGATGATGATGACGGTAAGTGTAAAATGTTCCCAGATGGCCATATCACCCACACTCACCTATATAGCACATGTAGGAAATTAGAGTACACTGTTTTTGGCCTTTGGGGTTTTGGTGCCCTCACCTGACTTCACTTCATGTCCCTAAAAATGCTCTCTGAAGGTCCAAGGAACTGGGAGTCCAATGTTTTAAGAAACAGACCCAGCTTATTGAACTGTGACACGCTGCCTAGATGTTAACTAGCCCAATGTCAGATAGCATGGGTACATGTATAACTAGGCATCTTCCGTGTAGGTTTTGGAGGCTCCCCTTTGGAGATAACAGTGTTGATATTTTTGGATGTCGGTTGTGGGGAAATATGATTATTAAATGATTTATGTTATGCTTTACATCTTCTCCATAAACCCAAGGGTGCTCCAAAGGACCCCAGCATTTTCCCCCCAAATAGAGAGGAGCAATCTTTTTGCTGTAGGGTCCACATCCCCCCACAAAAGCAAAGTATGGATACACATATGACAATACCAAGCATTTGGCAGAGTACTTGTCCTCAACCAAATTCTACTAGAGTTAGCCCGATAACGGAAATGCTGGTCCGAGAGAGATCTGCCTCTGACTGGCAGTGCCGTGAGGAAGCATGGAGCCAGCTTCCTGAGCAATCATGAAGCCGGATGGCACGTCATGCCCCGTCACCCAGCTTCCTGATTGTTTAGGAAGCAAGGCTGCCTTGCAATGTCGCAGGGGAGGTGAAGCCAGTCCTCTTAAAATAGAACACCATCTCCCCAGGCAACCAGTAAGCCAGACGGTGGTTCATGACCTGCCACCAGGGCCGGCCTTAGGGGTGTGCGAGCCGTGCGGCCGCACAGGGCGCCATGGCAACAAGGGCGCCGACACCCGGCTTCCTGATAACCCGGACCCCCGGGTGCCGGTATTGGCCATTGAGGAATCTCAAATATGGGCACTCTATACACAAATAAGTGTTCTTAACCCATCCCAACGCCAAAGGTTCAGGATTGAAGTCTCGGTTTTCCCTAAAGGACATTGGGTCAATGCCAACCCCAATGTAGCTTTGTATACAGGATTGTCACATAAATCATCGTAAGGGTGTCACATGTAAATGTATGTTTGGCCCAACAGCACCCTTCATGAATGATATGGAACTTGTTGTGCTTAACCATGAACCTGTGGGGAACAATCTCAAAGTCAGAAGGACAAATCAAATGTGATTGTGTGTTGCCATGTGTGTTTTGTTGATCTCTCAGGTAATGGCTTAGATGTATTAATAATTTTGTTCCTTTTCTTTCTAGCATCTGTTGAGAGCCCGGAGCTGGTATCACCCCTGAGGATCCAATTCCCTCTCCCAAGGGAAGTTGACGAGTTTGTGAGTGAGTAGCATTGCACCTGTTCCATGTTAAGAGCTTTTACGCTTCTGAAGCTAGGCACAAGGACGTAGCAAGGGTGAGGCAAATGAGGCACTCACCTTGGGTGCTGGTGCGAGGGGGCGCAGCAGGGAGGAGAGGGGTGGCACAGTCTGCAGCTTCTCCTCTGGATCCACACTGCTCTCATTGGCCTGTATGTGTAGATGCACCTAGGAGCTTTGGAGCGCTGAAGCCGGCAGGGGAGAGAGGTATCATCCAGGTTGGCGGAACGGTGAGGAGAGAGAGCTGCTTCTCTGGGATGTGGATGTGATAGGCGGCCACTGTTCTATAGAAATTACAACTTGTCGACCTCTCCAACTGCACACGTCACATCGGTGACTGCCACTAGCAGATCTACAGCAGATGGTGCTAGTGCGCATGGCCAGGAGATTCTTGTCCAACTGTCTATTGCCACAGTGCCTGTGCGGCTATTCACTTCTATAACCTATTCCGGTTAGATTTGTCCGAGGTTATAGAAGCCCAAGAGCCGATAGCCGCCCCGGCGCAGTGGCAATAGTTAGACGGTTTGTCAAGGATCTTCTGGCCATGCGCAGTACCTCCATCTGCTGTACATCTCCGACTGGTGGTCACCGGATGTGACGTGCCCAGTTAGCAAGCTCGACAAGGCAGAGCTTTCGCTAGAACCCCGGGTCTCTCTCTTTCTCTTCCTCTCTCTTTCTCTTCCTCTCTTTCTCTTCCTCTCTCTCCCTCTTTCTCTTCCTCTCTCTCTTCCTCTTTCTCTTCCTCTCTCTCTTTGTCCTCCTCTTTCTCTTCCTCTCTCTCTCCTCCTCTCTCTTTCTCCTCCTCCTCTCTCTCTCGTTCTCACTCTCTCTCTCACTTTCTCTCTCTATCTCTTCCTCTATCTCTCTCTTTCTCTTCTTCTCTTCCTCTCTCTCTCCCACTTTCTCTCTCTTTCTCTTCCTCTCTCTATCTCTTCCTCTCTTTCTTTTCCTCTCTTTCTCTTCCTCTCTCTTCCTTCCTCTCTTTTTCTCTCTCTCTCTCTCTTCCTCTTTCTCTCTCTCTCTTTCTCGTTCTCTCTCACGCTCTTTCTCTTCATCTCTCCCTCTTCCTCTCTCTCGTTCTCTCACTCTCTTTCTCCCTTTATCTCTCTCACTCTTTCTCTCTCTCTCTCTCTCTCTCTCCATTAAATGGAGAGTCCGGCCTGAACCGGACTCTGAAGTGTCTCCAGATGAATCCATCATAGTTTTTTGGTTTGTCCGGTAGGTTGGATGTAGGAATACCCCACTTTGGCCAAAGTAGACTCTTGGGTGGAATGCTCAGCTCGGTTAGCCAGTGTTGCAACCTGACCCTAGCCTATGTGGAAAGAGCGCATGTATTTATTGTTAGGAGTACTCTCGGCATTTTCTTTTTGCTTCTTTGTTGTCATTTCCCTTTACAGTGGCCAGATTGAGGTCCCTGGAGGAGAGGCAAGCAAGGCTGGAACGTAGGCTCGCCTTCATCGAGCAGGTGTTGGGGATGGGGCCTCGCAGGTCATAGGCCCGTGGGTTTCTACATGTTTAGTCATTTATAAGTTATATTTTTTTGTAAAAAAGTTCATACTGTTATGGCACACTTAGATGTGCGCAGTGTACAGCGCCTTCATTGTACCCCTCATAATGATAAACACCTTTTTTGTTCCCAAAAAACAAACAATAAAATCTTTTTTTTTTTTATTGTTCACAGTTCACACTGGTATCTGATTTTCCTTTAAGGAATAGTTAATATTGGTTTAAGGTTGTCCGATATTCAGGGCCAGTGCATACCCATGCGACATCTCACCGCGCGGCAATCGTGCACGATCCCGTGCGGATGTGTGCACCGATCGCCCTGTGGGTGCAATTATTCTCTAATGGCACCCCAGTCACGCCGGGCGGATTGCACCTGTTCCCAACGCGATTGCGCCCATGCTTCTGAACATGAACATGGCTAAAACAGCCGTGCGTCATGTATTTTTAACACAAGGGACTTGTAGCTTGTTTGGGTAATTGTCGCACGGATGTCACCCCATTTAAATCAATGGGGGGCCGCGCAGCAATCGTGGCCTGCGTTGTGCAGGATTGTGTAGGTCTGCACCGGGCCTCAAAGGTGGATGACTACCAAATGTAGATTGTGTTCCATTTGCAAAAATACTTAGCAATAACTGTCAGCAGGACAGCCATCCAAAATGTTGGGGCCCCCCCTGCACGACCGCCACACTGAGCCAGTCACAGTGTTCTTATCAGTGGCGTAGCAATCGCCATAGCAACTCAGGCGGCCGCTATGGGGCACAGCCCACCTGAGACCCTGCAGAGCCCACCATAGAGACTCTATGGTGGGCTCTGTAGGGTCACCCTCAGGTGGGATCTCAAGTGGGCTCTTTAAGGGGTGTAACTAGAAATCACAGGGCCCCATACAAAATTTTGCTATGGGGCCCTCTGATTTCTAGTTACGCCAATGGTTCTTATAATACATTTCTATAGCTCTGACATATATCGCAGTGCTGAACAGAGAACACTGAGCCAGTCACATCAGTCTCTGTACAGAGGAGCTTACACTCTAATGCAGAATGGCACCAGCTGTAGGGGGACTACAAATCCCAGCAATACATTTATACAGCAATGCAGAACAGTATATGAATTTGACTCTGGTCTTCGTGACCCGATGAACTCTGGCCTTCGTGACCTGCTGGATTCAGAATTCGATATGTCCCATCGCACTCCTGACCTGAAAATCCCAATAAACAGGGTGGGTGCAGCAGCGATAGCAGATGCCTCTGCAAATCACTTAGAACAAGCAAAGGTGATGCCCAGTCAATCCCTTCATTGACTATGGTGGTGTAACATCTCTAGGTGACGTTTCAGAACACAGCGGTCCCTTCCTCAGGCCAACAGAAAATGAACGCCATGTCTTTGGCTTGGTTGTTTGGCTGTCACTATTGTGTATTTAAGTCACTATACACTGAGTGGCCAGATTATTATGACCACCTCACGTTTGTAGGCAAATTAGCTATAATTGGCTATAATTTGGCGCTGAAGTTGCTAGAGGGCCAGACCATTATAAATAGGGAAACAACGCGATTTAACAGCCTTTGAACGTGGGATGATTGTTGGCGCTCAGAGCCATGGCGCGAGTATCAGCAAAACAGCAGAATTTGTTAAATGTTCAAGAGCAGCTGTTGTTAAAGTGTTTAAAGACCGGACTGTCAGCCGAAAATCTGGGTCTGCGAATTGTGGCCGTCAGCGACTAGTCAATGTTAGGGCAGAACGGAGAGTGGCAAGACTGGTACAAGACAACAGAAGGGCCACAGTGCCGTGTCAGATTCCTCGCATCACCTTTCATCATCTCCTGGAGTCACGATGCAGCCCAACGAAGTACTGATGGGATGGCCATAATAATCTGGCCACTCAGTGTATATATTGCTGGTGTTTATTTTCTGTTGGCCTGAGGAAGGGACCGCTGTGTTTTGAAACGTCGGCTAGAGATGTAACACCACCATAGTCAATAAAGGGATTGATTGTCCATCACTTTGGAGTGCGAGTTACTTTTTGCTGGTTCTTAGTGACACGTTGGACGCAGTGCCCACCTGGGAGTGTCACTGCAGAGCCCACCATAGATGCTGCACAGCCCTTCTGAGACTCTCTATGGTGGGCTCTGAAGGGGTCTAATGTGGGCTGGTCATGGCTGGCTGCCTCTCTCTCTCCCAGCTCCGGTGGCTTGTACACCTGGCCTCCTCTGCCGCCGGAAGTGATCCGATGTCCCTTGCGGCCGAGCCGACATCAGAAGAGGAGGCCACCTCCTCGCCTGCCAATACTCATGTAAGGGTTCCGGGCGGGCTGCCCAGGCCACTTACATGAGTATTGGATGTACCCCCTCTGATGGCGGCCCTGACTGTCAGTGGTTAAAAGTAACCCTGCCGCTCCGTGTATACAGTGAGAGGGGAGAGCAGTCTTCCCCTCCAGTGGCGTAACCAGAGTAACGGGCGCCCGGGACAGAACAAAATGTTGCGCCCGCCCCGCCCCCCCAGGTGATATGTGGGGGTCTACAGGTACAATGAGAGCATGCTGGGACTTGTCATAATTGAACTACAAGTCCTAGCATACCCTCATTGTCCCTGTATAACCCCCCAAGAATATTACCCAGGGAACTAAATGTTCCAGCATGCCCTCATTGTCCCTGTACGCCCCCAAATATCACTCAGGAAACTGAGATATGGGGGATTGTACAGGGACAATGAGGGCATGCTGGGACTTGTAGTTCCCCCTATGATATGAGGTTGTAAAATCACTAAGCCGTTTGGTCCTCATATAAACTCTTCAGTTGATACCTGCTGAACTGAATGGTGTTTTTGTAATAGAACACAGAATAGTTGAAACTTTTAAGTTCAGCTATTCTGTGTTCTGGAATGGCAGAGAGTCTCCTCAGCCGTCTGACACTGTCCTCCTGGCTGGTGTCAGACCGGAGAAGCAAGGGGGAGACCTTATCACAGAGCCGCTGTCTCTCTCTCTCCCTGCAGTGTGAAGCTGCTGCACGCTGGGTCCTCAGGGCAGCCCCATGTAAATCTTTCATTTGCCAGGCTCACTTGTCTCTGGTAAGCCCCCCCCCCCCCCCCCCCGTCGTGCACGTCGTGTCCCGC
>NW_017307820.1:245252-259290 GCF_000935625.1 Nanorana parkeri
GCCTTGTGAACCCCCCCCCCCCCCCCGGTTGTTACGCCATTGTTCCCCTCTCGCAGGAGTTCCAGCACAGTGCTGTGCTCGAACTACTGTATTGGATGTGACAGGTTCAAGAAAGAGAACCCGTCACCTCCAAATGCTATCACACAGGGCGTTGTTAGTTCCTGTGTGATAGTGTAGCCCTGTTGTGGTATCAGCTCCTTTAAGAGAAAAGATATTGCAGCTGTAGGTGGAGCCAGAGAGCACAGGTTGTGGGGATTGTAGTACAGAGCAGAACCTGGCCTTGGGGCAGCAGGGAGTGTAAATCCGGTCCTGACCATTGCCTGTGTTTATCATTATTTCTAAGCAATCGCTCAATCCATTGTAAAAAAAAGTACATTTCCAGTAACTACAGCCTCCCAAACATTTTTCCATGAATTGTCCTAATTTGGTTGAAGCAACGCAATTCAAGAAGCGGATGCACATCTACCTTAGGTTGGGGAATGACTACACACTTCTAACATACCACACTGTTGACACCAAAAGATCTGCTAACACACATGACTAAAGGCTGTCAATATGGGAGAAGGCAGGAGTAGTTAACCATTTAGGACAACATCCCTGAACTGGTAAGAGAGCTCCATGGGAGTATTCTTCGACATCATGCAATGATTTGATTGAATGATCACTTCTCCTGCCTTCTCCCAACTCTCCGTCCTTTAGTCAATAACCATGTAAGTTTGAAGAATAAGCATCCATGTGGTTATCAGACATTCATGACACAAGCGGTGAAGCGAACATGCTTTGAATCTGGGGGAACAGTCAATCCCCAAGTCCTGAGTGTTTGACTTAAAAATTCACCTCACAAGGTTTGTTATTACAATGTGTTTATTACAGTGAGGAACATAAAACACAATTATTTTTAAAAAAAGGGGGGTATCAAACCAAAATAGAAAAAGCACAAATAAAATACCCCCCCCCCCCCGCCCCAAAAATAGAAAAAAAAGTGAGGGAGGACATGGAGTGGGGGAAGAGAGGGTGGCGATAGGGGAGGTCAAGCGGGATCAGGGTCAACAGAGGAGTTTGGGGCGGGCTGAAGAGGAGAATGGTGCAGGCTGGGTGGGGCGGGCAAGAGAGAGGAGGATTGGGAGTGCCACAGGGATCGTGTGGGGCGGGCAGATGAGGGGGAGGAGGAGGGGAAGGGGGCGGGGCAAACAGAAAAGGAGAATTCTACAGGCAGTAAAAGTGAGGGAGGACATGGAGTGGGGGGAAGAGAGGGTGGCGATAGGGGAGGTCAAGCGGGATCAGGGTCAACAAAGGAGTTTGGGGCGGGAAGAGGTGGATTGGGTGAGACGGGCTGAAGAGGAGAATGGGGCGGGCAGGAGAGGAGGATTGGGCGTGACAGGGGAGATTGTGTTGGGCGGCCAGAAGAGGAGGAGGAGGCGGCGGGGTGGATTGGACGGGATGGGCAGAGAAGGGACCAGGGCTGGGAGAATTGAAGGCAGAGGGAGGTTGGGAGGAGGACTGGGATGAGAGGGGGGATGTTAAAATAAAGGGATTCTGGTGAGGATAAATTAAAAAGTGCAGGTTCTGGTGCTGGTGGTGGGATCTGCACACCACGAGCTTGAAGAGCAGCCCTGAAAGAGACGTATAGAACATTCATAGAACATGTTACAGATATTGGGGATCTGCAACATGGTGTTCTGGAGCGTGCCAGTTGCCTGTGTTTTTTATACTCGCGCATTTGCGCATTAACCAGATACATATGCTGTTGGTACACTGACAACTTGTGCTGCATGTCTGCATGATGATCTTGGCGCCGTTGCACCCAGAGGGCAGACATGGCAACTAGGCGCTCTGAGACGGTCATTAGGTTGGTGTTATACGATGCCAGGTCCTGCCTTAACTCGCCATGGTTTTGCTGTTGGAGCCTCATCATTTGTCCCCAATCAGGAGATGGATTGGGGACTCGATTTGGCTCCATTACTCTATCACAGTGTGCAACCATCCTTTCCATCATGTTGAAAAAATGGCTGCACACATTTGGGTGAGAAGATCCAGCTGCATCCAATGATGGCTAAAAGGGAGAGAGAAGACATTGGTTAGTTGTTTACAAAGACACATAGGCAACAGGGGTGGGGGTGGTGCTTGTAGAGATCCTGAGACATTTAGGAGTGTTGAACAATTGGTGGCTTTGCCCGGGCATTTTGGACTGAGCAGCCCAATCACGTGACCACCAACAGGCCCACCCCTCACAACAGGGGCGGATCCAAACACAGAAGCGCAATCGAGGGGCAGTGCCGGCCACTAGTAAGTACCGGAGGGCTACAGCTGACGCACAAGCCTTGCTACAACCAATACACAAACCTTGCAGCAATATAGGAAGCTTGCTGCAGAGAATATCCAGCTTTCTCAATTCAGAAATGTCTGAATTTAGAAAGCTGGTTGGATGAGCAGTGAAACGTCTTCAAGAAAAATACAGAAAGTCCAGGTGCCTTGACTTATTTTTTACAGATATACCGTGACCTGGATGAATGAACCTTCACAGATATATTGCTATAGCAAATCGTATCTCACTGGCCCCCCAACCCCCCTGGCATTCTCTGCACTAAAGTAGCGAACACTCTAATGTCCCCCCACAGTCACACACTATTATTATACATGTATATAGCTCTGACTTGTAACTGGCTCAGTGTTCTCTGTACAACACTACAGTATATCAGTCTCTGTACAGAGGAGCTTACACTCTAATGCAGAATACCATCAGCTATAGAGGAGTAAAAATCCCAGCAATACATTATACAGCAATGCAGAATAATATCAGCGACATACTCAGTGTTGCTCACCAGGGCTGTGAGCATCTCAGGAAGCTGTGGAGGGTCTGACCAGGACTCTGCGGGATCTCATCATTGCTGTGCGGGTCTCACCAGGGCTGTGCGGGTGGGTGCAGGTAGCAGAAAGGAGGAGGAGCTGTGCAGCCAGCGCTATAAACAGGCATTGTGAGGTCTTGGATCTTGCAAGTGCTGGATCTTACAGCAACCGAACCTGTAAAAAAAAATGTAAAGAACCGGTATCGCCCTTTAGTATAAGGCTGGTATCGGTGCATCCTTAATCCCATCCATCCGCCCCCATAGGCAGCAGTTCACCACCATAGGGGTGTACAGGGGCAATAAGGGCATGCTGGCAGGGGCGTCCCGAGGCCAGGTGTCACCTGCTCTCTAGACCAGGTGACACCCCGCTGTGTCGTCATTGTGCATGCGCGGACATGTGATTGATGCCTGCCGGCGGCCATCTTGGTGCTGGACGCCGGCAGAGAGGGGAGGGGACGTTCACCCGGCGGGATGCGGTATGGCGCCGGGTCTCCTCCTGTCTCCTGACACTGACGGGCTCTTGGTCCATGACCGAGTGCCCGGCTTTTTAGAGGGGGTGACACCAAGATAACTGTCAGTCATTTTGGTGTCACCGCCTACAATGGTGGCACCCGGGTGCGGGCTGCACCTCTTTGTGACGCCACTGAATGCTGGGACTTGTAGTTCCCTATGTGTGTGGGGGGGTGTACAGGGACAATGAGGGCATGCTGGGACTTGTAGTTCTCTATGCTATGAGGCTGTATGAATGACTGTCCTCCTGAAAGTACAAGTAATACAATGCCACTATAAAACATCGTTGACCTTGAAAGTTTCTAGTTAAATGATGTTGTATTACTTGTACTTTCTGGAGGACAGTCATTCATACAGCCTCATAGCATAGAGAACTACAAGATCCAGTAGGACTGGCTGCTTGTAGTGTATTAGTAATACAATGCTATTATAGAACATGAAATAGAATAGAGTTGAACTTCAACTATGTTCTATTCAATGTTCTATAATAGCAAGTACTGTACACTAATCACCTAAACTGTCCTCCTGGCTGTAAAGAAAACAAAAACACTGACGTGCAGGAAAGCAGCAGCTTACCGGTCTGGGCGAGTCTCTCTCCAGCAGGAGGTCGCGGCTGCTGCTCTATGGGTCCTCGCGTCCGAGGCCCCAGAGCTGTCCCCACTATTTCAATATTGTGATCCTCCCGGCTAGCCCCCTTGTCGCTGCTCGGCCCGCCCCCCCATCTCTGCGCCCGGGGCCCCCCCCCGGTTGTTACGCCACTGGTGCTGATGTCCCCGCAGCTGCGATCCTTCCTGTCGGCTCTCTCTCCTCCCGGCCGCTCTGTAACTGCAGCGGCCGGGAGGAGAAAGAGAGCCGACAGGAGGGATCGCAGCTGTGCGGACATCAGCACTGCTACGATCCTCTCCACAGGCAGCAGCAGCTTCGGCCATAACGGGACGGGCCGAACATTAGGCTGATTGTGTTAGGCCCGGCCCACCGGGAAAGTGCCCGATGGCCAGTCCGGCCCTGATAACCATGTATGGCGACTTTCGCCATTAGCACACCTAAATACCACAGCAATGCAGATTTATATGTATATACATACTCTGTGTTGTTCATGGGTGGTGACCTGATGTCTCCAGGGTGTTAGGTGGCCTGTGCGGGATCTCTGCTGGCCTGTGTCGGATTTGATCAAGTATTCAGATGGTCTTGTGGGTGAGTGCTCCCAGCACTGTACCCAGTGTCGCAACATCCACACGAGGCTGCTTTTACGTCCCCAGCAAGTGCAGGACCTTACGTCAGTCGTTAGTCTTTCACTAAAGAAAGCACTGATGTCATTGATTAGCATGGGGGACATCTTCACATGCACCTGAGTAAATGGGCAGGATTGTCACAGATGCCAGTGATGGCAGGTAAGGGTCAGCCTGGTTAGTTTAGTGACGTACCTGGACCAAACGCATTCAGGAAGAGAACATGCGTAGCTACATCCGTTTCCCAGATCAGGTCAGCAGGTTTTTTGCCCCCCTCCCCCCCAGGACAAAAAAGAAAGCTACGCTAAGTCACAATGCTCTTGCTAAATGGGGAGGTTGTTTGCGTTGATGACAATAATCCCATAGCAAACTCTCAGTTTGTTGAAAAGACCTCAGACGCATGCAGGGGCGTAACTAGAAATCACAGGGCCCCATAGCAAAATTTTGTATGGGGCCCCGTGATTTCTACTTATACCCCTTGCAGAGCCCACTCGAGAGCCCACCATATACTCTCTATGGTGGGCTCTGCAGGGTCACCCTCAGGTGGGCTGGTCGCACTCCTTACCTCCTCCGTCGCCGGGCCTGCCTCCTTCGTCACCGAGGCCGACTCCTCCCCTGCTGCCGAGCACGGGCCCGCCTCCTCCACTGCCGGTGACGTCAGAGGCTCGCAACGTTGATAGAACACCGGGTCCAGCCTGCTTCCCCGCTGCTGCTGGCTCTCATTGACTGTGGAGACGAACGCGCCGCTGCACAGATGATCTGAACAGCGCCGTGTTCGTCTTCAGACGCCAGTGAAAGCCAGCAGCAGAAGATCCCATAGCGACCCAGGCGGCCCGCACGGCATCTGGCCGAGCCCCACTGTGCCCCGGGCCCCATAGCGACCGCCTGGGTCGCTATGGTGATTGTTACGCCACTGGACGCATGACATTCTATGGGCTCAAAGCATGGGATATGAAGCAGAAAAAGACAATGAAATGCAATCTTACAGGACTTTCAGCCATGTCCGGTGAGAGAATCGTGATGTAGTCCTCTTGGACTGGCTGAAAGTCCCTGTGAAAGCAAGCAATAACAGCATTCAAAATACAGATCAGCACAGACGTCCGGGTTGAAGGAGCAAAACTCATGTTTGTATTGATGTGTTTTGACATACCCCAGCATTGGACGCAGCATCATCCACATGACTTCCAGCAGGCAGGCCAGGCATCAGATGTTCTTGTATAAGAAGAAAGAATTTAGCCAAATAGTCTTTATGGGAAACATGCGTTTTCATGCCATGTAGCTCCATGGATATACTTTCATGGTCCTCCAGCCTTCTGTGCATTGGGCTGCTGTTCCTCTCCTCTTCCTCCTGCTGTGAATCCAAAGAGAGAACAAAAGCATATGTGTGAGTATGTTAGTGCAGAAGGAGGAGGCCCTCTTAATGTGGTTTGAAAAGATTTAGTCCCTTACCAGGAGTGGGAACGGGTTCAGCATCTGCATGTGCCTGGTCCCCAGGTGGATGTTCCTCTAGGAGGCCGCCAGACGTGTCCAGCTCCGGGCGGACTGAGATAAAATAGGAAATGTCTCACATTTAGCCTAGCAAGACATTAGGACTTATTTTCAGATTTGGACACTGTGTAATCATATTCACAGCATGTCCAGATCCAGGCTGTAGGCAATGCTGTTGCCAAATGTCAGGTACCCTAGTGCCTTCTTGCAGTTTTTGGGGCTATGTTGACACCAGTGCAGTCTCTTTGGATAGGGTGGGTGAGGAAACATTACTGCATGGACTTTTTGTTCTGATCTGGTAGTGTCCAAAACGCATGTACATGCACCTCAAACACATGCACATACAACAGACGGCCCTCGAAAGCCTCTCCAGGTCAAAGTTTAATCAAAACAAATCCCTGGAAAGACAGGACCAAATCAACATGCACTACATATCGAACAAATAACACCGAATAATTGTGGAGGGAGGGGGATGAAAATGGGTTTGGGGATGCCATGAGGGAAGCCAAATAAGTGGTGACAAATATGGCAAGAGATTGGTATGGGCAGACTGCGGAATGGGTGGAATAACATGGATGTAATAAAGAGGATGAGGAACTAAAACATTGAACTAAAATGCATCCCAGACGCATGAACAATGCACTACAGTTACACAAACACATCATGATCTGGTCCAGACATTGTCTAAACAAGCCATTGAGAAATAGGCATGATTGTGTATAGACAAAAGGGAGAATTATCCGTACAAAAAGAGAAAATATACTATTATGTGCATCTTACCAGGTTGCCAATCATCAGTGTCATCCTCGGGGCAGCCTTCAGAAATTTTGGGCTCAAAATAACCACACACAGCCATTAATGTCTAAACCGCTGGCAACAAAAGTGATTACAGCCCCAAGTGAAAATGACCAAATTGGGCCCAAAGTGTCAATATTTTGTGTGGCCGCCATTATTTTCCAGCACTGCCTTAACCCTCTTGGGCATGGAGTTTATCAGAGCTTCACAGGTTGCCACTGGAGTCCTCTTCCACTCCTCCATGACGACATCACGGAGCTGGTGGATGCTAGAGACTTTGCGCTCCTCCACCTTCTGTTTGAGGATGCCCCACAGATGCTCAATAGGGTTTAGGTCTGGAGACATGCTTGGCCAGTCCATCACCTTTACCCTCAGCTTCTTTAGCAAGGCAGTGGTCGTCCTGGAGGTGTGTTTGGGGTCGTTATCATGTTGGAATACTGCCCTGCGGCTCAGTCTCCGAACGGAGGGGATGATGCTCTGCTTCAGTATGTCACAGTACATGTTGGCATTCATGGTTCCTTCAATGAACTGTAGCACCCCAGTGCCGGCAGCATTCATGCAGCCCCAGACCATGACACTCCCACCACCATGCTTGACTGTAGGCAAGACACACTTGTCTTTGTACTCCTCATCTGGTTGCCGCCACACATGCTTGACACCATCTGAACCCAATAAGTTTATCTTGGTCTCATCAGACCACAGGACATGGTTCCAGTAATCCATGTCCTTAGTCGGCTTGTCTTCAGCAAACTGTTTGCAGGTTTTTTTGTGCATCATCTTTAGAAGAGGCTTCCTTCTGGGACGACAGCCATGCAGACCAATTTGATGCAGTGTGCGGCGTATGGTCTGAGAACTGACAAGCTGACCCCCCACCCCTTCAACCTCTGAAGCAATGCTGGCAGCACTCATACGTCTATTTCCCAAAGACAACCCTTGGATATGAAGCTGAGCACGTGCACTCCTTTGGTCGACCATGGCAAGGTGTGTTCTGAACGGTGATGTCATCACACTTGTATTTCTCTGAAACTACTAGCACCTCTGCCACAATAGCAGGCGGGGCTTGTAGTTCCTCCTTCCTGTAGATTGATGTTGTGGCTGTGCATGACTCCGTCAACATTAAAAAAACAGCCTGCTGGGAGAAGAACCCCAAGATTCAGGTAAGTGGGGGGTTGCATTCTGACCATGTTTCATGTTACACCTTAAATATGGGTTAAATATGGGTGTAACATGAAACATGGCCAGAAAAGTTAACTTAGCCTTTAAAGTGCAATCTGCTCCTAGTGTTCCTCCGGGTTTTGGGGTAGACTGAGCAATGTGGTCAGGGCCGGTGCTAGTGTAAGGCTGCATAGCCAGCTGTCTGAGGGCACCGGGGGGCCCAAAAATGCATCTTCGCCTGTGTAGCCAAAAATCCTTGTACCGGCCCTGCAAGCGAGGAGGCGGCCGGGCCACCGCACCGCAAAAGGAGGCCGGCCGCATCAGCGCCTGGCACTAGCATTACCTATGCAGGCATCGGAGTAGGCTGAGGCCCCATCGGCGCAGCTTTTCATCTGATCTCTGACCGCCGGAAGTGACATCACGTCACTTCCGGCCAGTCCAGGGGCAGAGGAGGCCAGGTGTGCAGGTAAGAGGAGCTGGGAAGGAGGGAGGGAGATGCAGCCCTGTCCAGCCCACCTGAGACCCTTGCAGAGCCCACCATAGATAGTATCCGATGGGCTGTGCAGCATCTATGGTGGGGTCTGTAGGATCACTCTCAGGTATGTGTGGGGTCTCAGGTGGGTCCTGCATCCAGAGCCTCATTAAGCCCTGCGTCCAGCGGGTCATTAAGCCCTGCGTCAAGTGGATCAATAACCCCCGCGTCCATCGGGTCACTAATCCCTGCGTTCAGCGGTCACGATTCCCTGCGTCCAGCGGTAATTCACTCACCTCATAGTTCTAGCCGACCTGTGACAATGAGACTGTCACAGGTCGGCTCAGTAGATCGGGAGGTGAGCGAACACATACCGGCGTTGGCTCACCTCTCGATCCTGTCACGGCTCTCTGCCGTGACAGGGGAGGGGCTGGATTCCCCCCTCCCCGCTCTGCCAACGCTGACTGGCGGAACGGACGGGGGAGGGGGCGGGTACAACTGGCACTGCCTCTAGATAGGCAGAGCTTTGTAAGTGAAATAGAGAAGCTGATTGGTTGTCATGCCCAAACACTCCAGGTTCTGTCCGCTACAGTTTTCAGAAATTCCGCTCTCTGTGTTTCCTTCCTCACACATACCGTGCAGAGTAGCTACCCTATTACCCCTTGCCCCCTAGTTACCCTTACTCCCCTCATCCAGCCCTTTAAAAAAAAACACATATACTGCAATATATGAAAATAGTAAACAGGGTAACTTTTACTTAAAACTTTAAAATATATACCGTATTTTTCGCTCCATAAGACGCACTTCCCTCCCCCCAAAAGGCGGGGTAAAATGTGTATGCATCTTATGGAGCGAATCCCTATTGCCCGACGGCCGGAACATGCAGTTTCGGGTGCCGGGCGAGTCGTTGTTTGTACATTTAGCCCTGTTAAAGCAGAGCTAAATGTACCGTGGGAGCCGCTGCTCGTTTAATACAAGTGATCTATACAGATCACTTGTATTAAAACCGAGCGGCGGCGGTTGGCGATCGAGTCCGGGCCCCCCCCCTCGCCGTGGTTTTCGGGGTCCCCGCTCCTTTGGGGGTGATGGGATAGGAGCTCACCATAGAGCTCCAAGAACGTCTGCAACGCCATGAAAGGTGGGCATGGTTGGTGTTGGTGGACAAAGATGTGTGGGGGCATATTAGAGAGAGGTTGGTTGTGGTGTTGCTGTGTGGGAAGGGGCTCCACTCCATGGAATGAACGAGGGGAAGCAGTCAATGAGCACTATTCAAACCTCCTACTCCCTTTCTGCTGGCACCTTTCCCATGAGCTCCTCCAGGCAAAGGAGGAAAAGGGCCCTGGAGGAAAGCTTGGCATATGGGTGTGCCATGTTTTGTAACACGGACGCCAGTTGCTCTGTGTCTACATCATGGCCCTAATTTCTTAACGACCTTGAACTTGTCCTCCGAAGAAGGTGGCCTGGAGGTGGATGTGCTTGTGGTTTGGCTTTTGCCTCCACAGGGGCTGCTGGTGGATCAGTGTTGGAGCTGGAGGTTCTTGCGGAGGTGCCATATGCTCTGTTTCCTCTGCTTCGGTTACTAGTACAGTCTCCCAGCTACTTTTGGTGCTGTAAATCAGAAAAAAAAGATATTAGATTAGGTGTCATTCACAATTGCAAATATGGCTGACCTGAAAATTGCAAAGGAAAGAACCACGGAGTTTGTGCATCTGCAATGCCAGCTGTGTGCCCGTACAATCATCTGATGGCAATGACTTATTAGGCCCCAAGGTTTTCATGCCAGTCTAAGTATTTTGACATGTGTCAATTTGCTGAGAATTAGGACAAATGATCCCTTTGTTACATGGTCAGTGTGAGACCGGTGAAGCTTATGTGTTGCGAAACGCAATGCATGTGTGAACACATAAAAAAACGGTGTGAAAAGCTGCTTCCATTGTCCTTACTTGTTCGCACTAACTGGTCATTGTGCACATAAGTAACCACTATTTCTTTTCATCTGAACTTACAGGTCAGCGCCCTTTGCAACTGTGCATAAGGGCTGAATGTAACCCAAAAAATGCTCCCAGAGGCTCACATTTTCAGAAGTGGAATTAAATAGGCAATCTCCTGGCCGTGGACACAGGCTACAGGAGCTGATGCGGCCACTCCACTCCGATGCTCTGCGATGGCAGGTGTAGGATTCCTTCCATGATTTCCATTTTGTTTTGAGAGCTCTCACCGGCAAAAAAAAACCAAAAAAAATATATATTTTTTTTTCTTTCAAACAATAGGTACCTAGCAACGGACAGTTGTTGGCCTGTCTACACTTCGCTTTCATGGTTGGAAAATCAACGGCTAGATCATCCGAGAGACATGGTCTGTCATTTGGGATGTTTTTGCATGATGTGGTGATGGCCAAACCCACCAAGGGAGAGTGGGTGAAGATTGCCAAGCTTTTTGGTGATCGTTGCAACTTTCCCAATTGTGTTGGAGCAATAGATGGTAAAAATATCCGCGTCATCAAGCCGATAGCCAGCGGCAGCAAGTATGTTATTGTAAAAAATAATTTTTGTTACTGGCGGCTGCAGATGCAAATGACTGCTTCTGCTACATTGATGTTGGGTCATACGGGAGCAGCTCTGACTCCCATGTTTTGGGACACTCCACCTTTGGGCAGATGATACGTGATAATGATCTAGACCTGCCCGAGAACTCCCCGCTGCCTGGAACAACAACTCGTGCTCTGCCCTGCGTTTTTGTAGGGGCCTTTGCCCTGGGTGAGCACCTGACGAGGCCATATTTCAGTCAAGGCCTGGACCTAAAGAAGAGGGTCTTCAATTGCAGGCTGATAACAGCACGTAGACTGGTGAAGTGTGCTTTTGGAATTCTCTCCAGTAAGTGGCGATTTCTGCACACTGCCATGAACCTAAATATGCAGAATGCAATCTGTGCTGTTAAAGCAACATAAGCCCTGCACATTTTTGTTCGGCAGCGAGACGGGTTCCTGTTTGAGGATTCGCTCATGCACACCATGGAAAGGGCCAATTGGGCTGGAACCCATGGCAACACCTAAAGGGCAAACATTAGGGACCAATTTGCCTCATACTTCATGTCCCCCGCAGTGAAGCTGTCGTGGCATCTGGAGGCCGTGGAATCCTGAATGTATATATGGATAACAGAGAATATGTCCGATGCAAATTTAATGGCTTGTTTCTGTAACTAAATAAAAGTGATATAAAATTATACTATTTTCTTGTCCTTTTTACTTTGGATAGATCTTTCATTTCGACTTGAGTGTAGTCTGTTATCCTTGCTTAGGTGACTTCAGATATCTTGTTCTTGTGGGCTAGTGCAGCTCACAACACACATTCCAATTTGATTGTGCAATCTCTTTTGATTTTCCAACAAGTATGTTGTGGAAAGGCCTGGATGCTAACACTCTGATTGCAAGGTTTAGGTGCAATTATGTATTATTATATATTATAGACCTCTATGAATAAGCCTTCGGGTGAAACATGTGAGAGGTTGCGGTTGGGGGTGTGCAGTGCTGGCATTTCTTGCTTTATACATTTTTATTCACTGATATACTGGATTTGCTGTGAATTTCAATAAAGTCTGCAGTATTGGAATTCTCTGGATTGTGCGGTCTGTTCGTATACTGCTATATTTATTATTATACAGGATTTATATAGCGCCAACAGTTTGCGCAGCGCTGTACAATATAAGGAAGACATTACAATCACAATACAATTCAAGACAAGATGGTAAGGAGGGCCGTGCCCATGAGGGCTTACAATCTAAAAGGGAGGGGCAAGTCATACATGAGGAGGTAGCTGTGTGGGGATGAATTGTTTGAGAACGTGATGGTTGAATGGTCAGGTTGAGGTGGGATAGGCTTCCCTGAAGAGATGAGTCTTAAGGGATCGCCTGAAAGGCAGTCAGAATGGGAGATAGATGGAGAGGTTGGGCTAAAGAATTGCAGAGGATGGGAGAGACACTAGAGAAGTCCTGGAGGCGAGCATGGGAGGAGTTGACGAGGGAGCTGGAAAGCAGAAGGTCTTTGGAAGAGCGGAGGGGACGGTTAGGGTAATACTTTGAGACCAGGTTGGAGATATAGCCGGGGGCGGAGTTGTGAATGGTTTTGTAAGTCATTGTTAATATTTTCAATTTTATCATTTTGGGCTATTGGAAGCCAGTGGAGGGATTGGCAGAGGGGGTCATGGGATGCAACCCAGTGGAGGGATTGGCAGAGGGGGGTGGCAGACACTGAGTGGTTGGTTAGGTGGATGAGTCTAGCAGCTGAATTCATGATAGACTGAAGGGGGGATAGCCTGTGTAGTGGAAGGCCAATGAGGAGGGAGTTGCAATAGTCAAGACGAGAGATAACAAGCGAGTGGATGAGTAGTTTTGCGGTTTCATTGGTGAGGAAGGAGCGTATTTTGGAGATGTTGCGATGGTGAAGGCGGCAGGATTTGGATAGTGGTTGGATGTGGGGAAGAAAGGTGAGGTCCGAGTCAAGGATGATACCTACAAGTTATGGGAGATGCAAAGTTGATTGGACATAGATTGTGAAATAAGATTGTAACGCGTCTCTGTCTCTAAGGCTCTCCATATATGTTACTTGTGACTGACCTGAAACAAGTATAGGAGTTCCATCATCACGGGCTGCACGCTTGTTCCAGATCGGTAACTCTCAAAGTATTAAAACCACAGAATAAGCATGTCAGAGAGGCAGAGAGAGCTCCTTCCCCTCTGTCATCAGCGATCCACGATCTGTCAGCAGGGAGAGAAAGAGACAGGGGAGAAGGAGCTGGCACACGGGGACGTGCAGGTAAGGAGAGAGCTGCTGCGCATGTCCATATATTCGTGGATGCGCAGCAGCTCTCAAGAGTCACTGTCAATCATCAGTGGGGAGGATCCCGTCAGATACGTCTGGATGTCTTCTCATTGCGGCGCTTAGCCCCGCCCACCACCTAAAATAAGGTTTTACAGCCTTCCTGTGCATTTTGGCTAGTTACAGTAAATTACATTATTTACTTATTTAGCCTAAGGAATGCATTCATAAAAAAAAGATAGAACCCCATAGTTCTCCTTTTAAGAATTTTTTCCAGCCACAGGTGTTTTTGCAGCTTGCGACAAAATGCTTAGGTGTGAACGGGGGGCCATTGAAACCAATGGGAATTCATGTGCTAAGCATTTGTTGTGTGTGACAAAACATCTAGGTGTGAATGGGGGCTAAGGTAGATATGTGACTGACTCTGGCAAGGCTTAGCCCTAGGACAAATTTAGCTTGACCAAACTCCACAATCAACGACTAGAGATTGTTCTTCCATACACACTAGCTACCCCACTCTAAGTTGCATGGTGCACTGCAACTTAGCTGCATTGTCCAGGTATGTTCAGGGGCGTAGTTACCGTGAGGCAAACAAGGCGTTTGCCTAGGGCGGCACCTTGCTGGGGGGGCGGCCATAGTCAGACGCCTTGTTCTGCGGTGTGGAAAGGGGGGGAGAGCGGGAGACCGTTTTTGTTTGGGGGTGGAGGGCGGCCTGCCTGCTTGTGCTTGT
>NW_017307820.1:260244-266351 GCF_000935625.1 Nanorana parkeri
AATTGTGCTGTTGGGGTCGGCCGAAGCGAGTCTTGCCTGTGGCAGCGAAAAACCTAGATACACCACTGGGTATGTTAGGATGCCATTCAAAATGAATGGCACCTTATCCTTGGGTTCTACACCCAAGAGGGAGACATCAATCTTTCTGACAAGACCCCGGGATTGCAGAGGATCCCCAATTTTGCCATTTTTAAATAATTATGTTAAAGATTGTTTTACGGAAAATCTTCAAAATAAATACCAACAAAAAGCACCATAAAGTGATCCCATTTTTTGCCACAATAATTTGGAAATGAAGCAACATGCTAGTATTGAGGCGGTTAAAACATGGAGGTTGGTCATGGTGCAATAAATACAGCACATCACACATACACAGAGGGAAAAGGAGGTGGTGACGGGGTTAAAGGTAATAATAAAGTCAAAAGGTTTTTGAGCTACCTCAAATGCTTGTTATATCACTTACAATGGATGCTGCTCCTTGAGGATTAAAAGTTGTAGTTTCCTGCAGAATCAACTGGTCCCCTGAGCACTGGCCCTGATCTTCTGTTTTACGGTGGCTCCTTTTCCTTGCAGGGTCCTATGAAGCCACCCTTGTGTGCGCTAGTAAGCTGTGTGTGTCTCTAACACACAGGCACAGCATGGCAAGCCACTCCCACTCCCGCCGCTAGTAGATTGACAGTTGCTGGAGACTACTCTCATCCCTTGTGATCTTGGACTAGACAGGAAGTTCAGGGAAGCCCCAGCTGAGAGAGTGGAAGCAGTTTGGAAACATGATGACTGTAAGTGACCCTGGCCTGCCTGACTCTGTCTGGCTCCAGCAGTGTTCCTCGTTGTCCTTGCAGCTGCATCCACACCTGCTTCCTTGGACAGCAGCTTCAGGACTTACCCAGGCACAGTGCCCTACACCCTCTGGCACCGATGCTGCTCCCTGTCCTTTCACTCCCTGCCTCCACTCTCAGAGTTGCAAAGGAGGCCTCCTCAACTACTCGGTTCTCTACCAGGTACGTGATAAATATACAGGTCAGAGAGACGGCATGGAAATTAGATGTACAGCAGAGCAAGGCGGTGAAAAAAATGATCCCACAACCAAATACAACCCCCAAACCATGAATCATCTGCTACTGCCTACACTCCCTTCATTCACAGATCTTCATTAAAGGAGAACTATGGGGTCAGTGTTTTTCCCCATAGTTCTCCTTGGGGTAACGGGAGGACACAAACTAGCGCCCTCCCGTTACCCTAAGCTCAGTATACCGCGAGCTGTAGCTCGCGGTATACTGAGACGCCGCACCGGGAGCGGATCCCGACTTAGATGACGGATCCGCCCAGCTGCGTGAGTGACAGCTGGCTCTGCCTATCTAGAGGCAGAGCCAGCTGTACCCGCCCCCTCCCCCGTCCGTTCCGCCAGTCAGCGCTGGCAGATCGGAGCGGGGAGAGGGGAATCCAGCCCCTCCCCCTGTCACGGCAGAGAGCCGTGACAGGATCGAGAGGTGAGGGAACACGGTATGTGTTCGCTCACCTCCCGATCTACTGAGCCGACCTGTGACAGTCTCATTGTCACAGGTCGGCTTAGAACTATGAGGTGAGTGGAAATCACTCATGTCATAGTTCTCCTTTAATAAATACTCACTTCCTCCATTGTAAGAGGAAGGGGAGGGCTCTCAAATGTAGATGAATGGATGTCATCAGCACACCAAGAAAATTGAAATCCAAAGTGTTCGTTTATTGAAACTAGCGCTTTCGGGACCACGCAGGGTCCTCTTCATCAGGCTCAGCAATGACCTTCTGATGTCATGACATTTCAATAAACGAACACGTTGGATTTCAATATTCTTGGTGTGCTGGTGACATCCATTCCTCTATATTACCTGGCGGCGCCATCCACGGTCACTGCGAACACCCCCCCTCATTTGATCTGGGGGTTTTCGGTAATGAGTGCGACAAGACAACTCTACGTTTGGCTCCCAGATGTAAACACTGTGGTCATCACAGCAATCACAAGCTACATTGCCGCTAGGATCAGTTCTATACGTTGTGTCTGTGATCTGAGCCTTTGGATGACAGAAATTGCCGCCCACCACTCCACCATACATACAGGGGCAGTGTACTAGTTGGGTTAAACTTTACTTGTGAATATTAAAAAGTGCACAACGCCAAAATAAAACTATTTATTCATTTGTTATGAAACCGAAAACTGACCGGTGTAAACATAGGATTATACAGCTGACACAGAGAAACTACAGTATAAAAAAGTTTTAAAAATTTTTTGCCAACAACAGTCACTCTCACAAATGTCCCCCGTGGCCAAATGACACAACAAAGTTGGCATGGAACAAAAGAAAACCATTTGACTACAAATGTTTAATTCGTGAGGAATGGTGGGTCATCCTATAACCATCATGTTGGCTCTTGGAGACACTAGATAATGCTTTTGCATAAATTGTCCACTTCTTGGATCTGGTGAGAAGGTCTTTATCCCCGAAGCTACATCCAAGACGTCGGCAAGTATGCGTTTTAAAAATGCTTGATTGGTGGGCTTGTAGATTTTTTCTATCCAGTCCTTTTTTGCATTGTAACCATAGATGCCTTCTTCATAGGTAGATAACCGCTTGGCCATAGTCTTCATTCTATGGATATTATAGTTGTGTTCCAGAGCCGCCAGCTGGGTACGTGCCACCATTTCATCTAGACAATAGTGGCTTCTCTGTGAGCAATATTTGGATGCTATGCTACGAAAGACTTCTAATTCGGCACCGTGGCAAAAATGTGATAACTGGTCAAGGTCCTTCATGAGCTTGTTATTCGTAACAACGTCCTTTAGCATTTGATGAGCAGCAGACCCAGGCTCAAACCATTCTATAACACCCTCTTCTTCCTTTGACAGTTGCTCATGGTGGCACTTCTTGTAGACTGAATCATCCTTCCACTGATGTTGGTTTGCCACGTGATAAACTATGGAGACCCATTTCTTCCAAAGCGTTCTAGGGTTATGGTGGCAGGTGCTGGCTGCCCACCACAGATGTCTTTTTACTGGAGCAACCCAGAATGCTAACCGGGCACAATTTGCATTCTGGCTCATAATGGCTAACTTGTTGCCCACTGTTTTTGCAATGTGCCACGTGTCGAATCGGTGTTGTATACGACCATGGTAAAGTTTCAAAAACCGCCGTATGGCATTGCGCCTGGCAGTGCACACCACACGCATGTTCATTTGTTCTGCAAGCAACCGTTCAAGGGAGATTTTACATGTTTTTATTTCAAGACCAGCTGAACTAGTGCCCATCCCCAACTTCTCTATCTGGAAGTCAATGATCTTTTTGGTGCCATGGTCAAGAAAACTGTATATGCACTGCTTCCCACTATATTCCGAAGAGCTGAATTGAGCATCTCCAACTAGTGCCATCGGTTGATTCAGACATTTTCTGATTGTTTGTGATCTCTCTAACTGCCAGTGGCGGCTGATAGTAGGATACAGGAAAGCAGTTTGGTTAATATGGTGTGTTCTTTGGCAGATGCCAAGAATGCCGATCGCTCTGAATAAGCTTTCCACATTTAGGAAATGAGAACCACTACATAGGATTCCGGCTAATAGGAGAAGGTTACCAACAGGCATCTTTCCCATGACTGGTTGGCTGCTCCACAAGTGATATCTGTGTTTTAGAGAACAGAAAGCTATGACAGATACAGCGGAACCAATCCTGTATTTTTGGATTCTTAAGACTTTGCCGGGACAAGTTTTTGTGGCCAAACATTTGCCGGACATAAGAAGCTTGTCGAGACAAGACTCAAAAACGATAAATTTGTTTTCTTCTACATGACTGACTGGGCCTTTCCTCTCTGGAATATAGATGCAAGAGTTGTCTATGTTATCTGGATCAACATATGTTTCTTCATTTTCTGTTACCCTTAAAAAGTTGTGTTCATCCTCTAGTTCCTCCTCATCCTCGGTTGACTCATACATTTCCACCATTCCTTTATGTTCATTGCTCTCATGGTTCTCAACCAACATCTCCAGTTGACCTACTTCTGATGCGGTACTCATTGAACCTGCTCTTCCTGATTCCAAATGTTGAGTACTAACCTCACCTTTGGAAAGAAGAGGCAAGTCAACCAGAGTACACTGTATGGCTACTGATCTGTGAAATGGTCTTCTGAAGATCTGGATATTTTTATTCTTGGTGCCCATGCTTTTATCAAACTGCGTATGCTTGTTGGCTTGGCCCGGAAAGCATTCTTTAACTGTGCCCACATTATGGGAATGTCGAACCCTTTTTTTTCTCATTTGTTTGTGAATGCTTTGAACAAAGGCTTCTTGGGAAGAAAGAGGAATCCCTGAAGAAGTTTTGACCTCTTCAGTCACTTGCACATCAATGAGTGGAAAGAAAGCAGAGTTGGTTGGTTGTCCCGGGGAAAAGCACAAATGAGATGGAATTGCCTCACACTGGTCATGGGAAGTCGAAGGGTGTGCAAACTGAGAAAAAACACTTCCTTCAGGATTAGGAAGACGCTTGATGGCCTTCTCAGCTGATTCTCCTTCAGTCCTACGACGCTTTGCATAGCCATGTTCAGGCAACCCCTCTTCATCGAGAAAAAGGGTCGGCATGGCATCCTTTCTTAAAAAGGTCATGAAACCACGCTGCTCGTAAGATTCATCCGTAAAATGCCTCTGGCACATACGATAGGATCCCTTTGTGCTCTCTTTGATCTTCACGGATAATTCATCAATCCGATCGACATCTTCGTTTAGCTGAAAGAGCCACTTCTTAATCTGCTCGAGATCCCGTGGAAAGACGTGCATGGTCACGTCGGAGTCTTTTTTCCGCCATCGGGAGGAGCAATTTTTCACAAAGCAACCTGGCATACTACAACAATAAAAAATAGCAGTGAATCAAAATCAGAATTTAGCATTTTTTTATTTTAAAAAAAAGATCACGTTCTATTAATTTTAAATAATAAATGATAATCTTTCCACTTATGTGCAAATTTTCCAGCTGTAATATCACATTAGCTTGTTTTTATCAGGCAGAGGGAGTGTTAAGGCCCCTCAGAGGCCACACAAACTTTTTTAATCTTAGCTTCTAAACTCTAGTCTGAAAAACAATGTGTCAGCAGGCATTTAGCAAGATTCAGTAGGAATTTTGCAAGCTTAAAAGTAGACCTATGAAAATATGAGGTCCGCTTCTTTTGTAGACTCCACCCCCCGTTAAGAAACCCACGTGAAAGAAGAATAAAATAACAAAAAGTACCTTTATACTCCAGCTTTAGCTCACTTCAGGTAGACAAGGGTGATGTAACCGGACCATTTCCTGGGATTCTGAGAACAAATGCAGAAGGCACAGTGCAGAAAGACTTTGGAACGTTCTCAGGTTTCCAGAAGAAGGCCCAGTGACACCACACTTACCTAGGCAAGATCTCCAATAGCCAGGATGTAAGGTATTTTTAATTGAATGTTTTTTTTTCCTTTCACCTAACAATTGAAGGGTGGGGGATCTTCAAAAGAAGCGGACCCGGAGATGTCTGGAGAGCTCTACTCAAAAATGTAATATGCCCATTAAAGTACACCCATTACCCCCATTTAAGGAAACTACAACTTAGCTCTTGAGCTGCAAAACTAAGTCGATTAAAATCAATGATGGAAAACTTTGTCAACGTTTTCCATTATCGATTAGTTGGCTTTCGATTAGTTACCACTGTTCCCAGCTCCACACACACGGCACGCTTCATGCCTTACGCCGCACCTCTTTCCTGCCTCCTCGCCCCACCCAGCTCTGAGCTCTCTCCCCTCGCTGAGACGCTGCCCGACGCCGAGACGATCACGTCATTGCAGAGAGACTGAAGCGTGCGGGAACGAAGATCTCGGGGAAGAAAGTAAAGTTGCTTGCAGGTAAGACTGCTTGCACGTTTCCCCCACATGCAGTATAAAGGTATTGCTGGTATAGTGATGGCTGTATTCAGGGCCGGCCTTAGGGGTGTGCGAGCCGTGCGGCCGCACAGGTCGCCATGGCAACAAGGGTGCCGTGCGGCCGTCACAGCTCGTCCTGTGGGCGGCTTCTCTCCCCCTCACCGTTGGCCATCCGATATGACAGCGCTCCCTCGTCCGCCCCCCC
>NW_017307820.1:266802-320606 GCF_000935625.1 Nanorana parkeri
GCATGACATCCTGACACTTTATTTTTATAGACTCTATTGTAGTTTGACATTTATTGTTTACCTTCTGTTGTTTTATTTGCTAAGAATACTTCTATTGTGCCTACAAGTTTAATACCTTTGAATAAAAGTTTTATTTTTATCATACTTTTTAATATGTTTCTTTGCGGCTTAACAAAATAGGAGTCTTTAAATGGTGCGGATATTGGGGGAAATGGGTGTGGTTACGGGGGTATGGCCACTAAAGGGCGTCGGCTCAGTAGATCGGGAGGTGAGCGAACACAAACCGGCGTTCGCTCACCTCTGGATCCTGTCACGGAGGGGCTGGATTCCCCCCTCCCCGCTCCGATCCGCCAGCGCTGACTGGCATAACGGACGGGGGAGGGGGCGGGGACAGCTGGCTCTGCCTTTAGATAGGCAGAGCCAGCTATCAGTCACGCAGCTGGGCAGATCCCTGCACAATTGTCGGGATCCGCTTCAGCTGCGGCGTCTCAGTATACCGCGAGCAGCTATACTGCGATATACTGCGGCGTCTCAGTATACCGCGAGCTACAGCTCGTGGTATACTGAGCCTAGGGTGATGGGAGGATGCTAGTTTGTGTCCTCCCGTTACCCTAAGGAGAACTATGGGGAAAAGACTTAACCCCATAGTTCTCCTTTAATGACTAATAAAACTGAAAATGAAGCATAGACCATTACCTTGTAGCCGATGACTTGTATCCAAAAATGAAAATGCCAGCGAAATATCGATGAGATGGGTCTCCAACTGCAATCAGCAAATGAAAAAACATCCACAGTGTTCGTATAAATAAATAAAACTAATAAAAAGTCCACTCGCCAGACTAATGGAACAAAAACTCTCAACAATTCATCCAGAAAAAAACAAAATGGTCAGCGGCATATATAAGAGTATAATAAACAATCTTTTATGCAATCATCTAGACCAGTGGTTCTCAACCTGTGTAACCTCGGGACCCACATTTGTCCTTGGTCATTAAGTCGGGACCCAAGTCGCACTCTAATGGAACACACAGCATTGCGGTACCACGTGTTTTCCGGTGCGGGAGATCGAACTGTGGATGGGAGGTGGTTTAGGGGTGCCATTCACAAGATCCACCCAGTCTCCATACCTTACGAGAACTGGAGTGGATCCTCAGCCTGGGGTCCAGTGGGGGCTGCTGTGCTGTGTTTTTTTTTAAAATTAGAAGTCAACTTTATTGTACATCTGCACGGTACAACGATACAAGGAGGTCATGCCTCCAACACAAAACAGCATCCTCAATACAAATCTGGTGTATGGTATAAATACATAGAACACGTTACATTGTAGAGTAAGCCACGGTGGCTGAGCTTAATAGTGCAAGAAAATGTAACAAAATGTTGCAATGAGCTCGTTCAGCGTAATGCGAGAACATATAAAAAGAGTAACGCTGGCCTTATGTGACATCAGGTACCAGAGCAGTTGCTATCAGGCAGTCTTATCGCATATAGGCAGGTGTATAAAAGTTTTCAAGTGTTTAGCGTCAATGGGGGGGAATGGAGAGGAAGGGCGGGGGATCGGAGTTGGAAGAGGGGTAGGTGAGGCAAATTGAGGGGGAGAGGGGAGAGAAAAGGGATATTCAGCGGGGAGTAGCCAAAGGGAAGCAAGGAGTAGCGGGGCTGTGGATCAGGCATTTAGTATCAGGGTCTCTACTAGCACTCAGGGGGGCGTTGCGTTCATAGCCCGATGATACGCATCCGTGTCCTGAAAAGATGCCCACGGCCTCCAGGTAGACCGAAAGAGCTCCTCCGTGTTCCGGAGCGTGGAAGTTAGGTCCTCCATCAGGTAGGTCTCGTCAACTTTAGTAAACCACAACCTGGAGGGATGGGCTGCTGTGCTGTTAAGGAGCTCCGTTCATATGTACATTGCTTGTACAACTCCCTTTGCGATCCCTGTAGAGGTGCTGAAAAACCAGAATGTGATGTGACTCTGGTCCAGGCACCTCTACAGGACACGTGAGGGAGCTGTACATATAGATGTAGCTTCCTCATGGCCCCAGCCCATCCCACCTCAAGCTGACACTCGGCAACGGTCAGCAAATTTTGAATGGTTGTTTGGCACAAGAACTGACTGCTGTGCTAGTGGGAAGGCTGAGGAGCCTCTCACCTAGAAAAGTGGAAGGCACGCGGTGACCCACTGAACATGGGGTTGCGACCCACTTTTGGGTCACGACCCACCAGTTAAGAACCAAGGATCTAGTCCAAGAGATCCTTGAAGCAATTCCTCCAAGGTATTAGACAAGTATATTTAAATCTCCATACAATCCGTATATCAGGAATGGCGGGCGATACACACAATGGTGGGAGTTGAGGAGAAAGTAATCAGCTGTGGCTAGTGAGAGAGACATGCTGGATTGCTGTGCTGTGCTGCAGGACTTATATTCCTGGGAAGGGATTTCCCAAGGTATGGGACGTTTCTACAACAAGTCGGCATCTTGGAGGAACAGTCTTACCGTTTGCTTGGGGATCGCTTATCATCTCCTCGTGTGTATCGCCCGCCATTCCTGAGATACGGATCATTGAGAGATTTGAATATATTTGTCTAATACCTTGGAGGAACTGCTTGAAATCTCTTGGACTAGATGATTACATAAAAGATTGTTTATTATCCTCTTATGTATGCCGCTCACCATTTCCATGCTCCCTTATAAAGCCGACAGTCGGCGTTACAAGTTTAAACAGAGTCTGTTTAAATGGGCCCAATGCCAGTGACGTACTACGGACGTCACTGGTCATTAAGGGGTTAAAGTGGACCTTTAACCCCCTTTCATTAAAACTCACATCAGTACGCAGCCCTGCATGCTGATATGAAATCATCTCACTTGCTTTTTGCTTTTACTTACAATTCCTGTTTGTCCTGTTCCTGGCTGAGTGTGTCACTGGTGACGTAGCCCTGGCCTCACAGATGCATTCTGGGAAGGTTACATCACCAGTGCCTTTCCGGGGGAAATCTCATCTGCAAACTGCAAAATCCCGTGAGATCTCGGGCATTTGTACCCCCTTAGGTGATGTCACATGCTCCAGGAGGGGAACCCAGAGTTCCGGGATGTAAAGGGAGATTCATTTATCTGCCCTTAGTGAAAATGGCCACCATGAGAAGAATGGGGAGGAAAAGAAAAATAAGGAATGCAAAGAATAAGAAGCCGGCACTTATTTCGAAGTATCTGTTTGTAGATTGTCATCACTAAACATCTGTAAAGGTGCCTTGTTGTCATTGTACAAGATAAGGATGAAGGAGTAGGTTGAGAGTAGATATCTTTAGCAGTCTGCTGAATATTTGGCATGCATGTTACATAAACATTTCCGGTTCTACTTACTAAACTTATCTGGCATTTTGAGCTGGGATTTGGCATCTGGGATTTGTCCAGCCCTGGCATAGAGGCAGAAACAAAAGTTTTTAGTATATTTTCCATTCAGGTCCAATGTAATGTAATACAGCATTATGGCCACTAGATGGAGCTGAGAAACATAGGAAATGAATACCTATTCACTATGCTCCTTAGCTCCATCTAGTGGCCATGTAATACTAATTGTTATTATGATTGCAATACTGAATTATGGCCACTAGATGGAGCTGAGGAGAACAGGAAATAAATACTCCACCTAGTGGCTATAATGTGTTATTACATAATTATGCATAATAATAATAATAATTAATAATAATAATTATAATGATTCATAATAATAATATTATTATTAATAAGTCTTACATGACCACTAGATGGAGCTGAGGAGCATAGGAAAGGACCACTATTCTAATATACAGAGTGGGGTACATGATCCTATATATGACACCCACCATTCTAATATTCAAAGCGAGGTACGTTATCCTATGTATATGAGCAATGACCTTGTCACAGCCTTAACCCCTCCCCCATCCAGTCCACACAGAGCCCTGGGACCCCCTTCTCCCTCCCTCCTCTAATAATAATAAGACATTATTACCTCCTCCTCACTGGGCACACACACTGCAACCTGACATCCCTCCCCAATAGAACAGGGTACCTTTCCGCTTCCCCGGACTACAACAATATGGCCGCCGCTCCTTCAGACCAGGAGACATCTTTCTGCTATACTAAATCATAATTTTGGACCTCTACTATGACATTCGTGTAGTTACTGCTGACATTCCCCTCGGAGGTCGGCAAAATGCTTTATTTAACACATATAAAATGTAAAAAAAAAAACTAATCTCAATAGGGAAACTACCGCCTACGTCCACATCAGCAAACGGCGAAGGGAAATATCTGGTGTGCTGAAAAAAAATGGCCGCCCCCTCTCACCTGAGGCGCCCCCGGTTGTAGAAGGCATTTGTGGCCCCATAACCATGGTAACCACGGAAACTATGAACAGCATAAATGAGACCGGAAGTATATGTGGCATATCCGGTTTTGGGGGCTTCAGAGAAAAAATATTTAGGAATATTGTAAATATATATTTTTTAATTAAAAATAATAGTAGTAGTAACAATAATTATATTGTTACTACATTAATATTAGTATTAATATGTCACTACAATTACATTTGTTCAATCTGGCTGTTCTTGTGACAGATTTGGAGGGGAAATGTCTGGTTGCTAACGGCAACCACAAACACATTTGCTCTGCGATACATTCACTGTATCCTCCACTGTATAAAACATACAGTACATTATTTACACTAATATAGTAGTGATACACCATGTAGAGATTTGGTTAAATAGCGTTTTGTCCATATTAGAAAGTCCTGCACCAATTTTTCGATAGCCAACAGACAGTGTCTATGACAGTCTTTATAATTTCAGCGGCTGCCAGATTTCCGATGCCTCCATTCCACAGCCGTAGTGGTTACCACGGTGATGGGCGTATGCATGCTGCAGGTCTCCGCTCACACCTTTGTGTTGCGTGAACACGCGCCAAATGCGTGCATCGGTACAACACGTTAAAATCATGCAACGTGCTTGCAGTGCCATTACTTATTAATGGCACCACAAATATGGCTGGCGAAATGCGCATATTTGCCCGAGTGTTGTCACACTTTAAAGTGCACAAATGCGTGGTCAAAAAAATGTGGTACGCTTGCAGCAGAATTTGCTCCATGAGCTACTTCACCATGTTTGTCGCACATTGGCAGCCCATTAAAATGAATGGGCTGACGCTTGGCAACGGCAGCAAAAATGTGCGTGAAAGCAACGTGCATTCACTGAACGATGTATGGAAGGGGCCTAATGGTGTGGCAAACCAATAAGAGGCACTGGTGAGTTTAGTAATGAACATGGTGTAGGTGCTCCAAGAAAAAAGGAGAAACCCTCCAGTTCTCCAAATCCCTATGTCTCCATAGCAACCCCATCAGTGGTACCCTGGAAGAAAAGAGCCAGTCATGTCTCCAATGGACCATGTCACCAACCTCCCCTGCTGCAGCTTCCATAAGACTCTGACACCTCCAGAGGTGTGTCCCACCACTGCCAGTTGTGGCTCCTTCCTCTGATCCCTTCATCACTGTTGGATAGAGAACTGCTCCATCATCAGGGGTTCAAACTTTCAAAAGATAGGAATACCTGTAAAAAAAAAACCTCTGCTTTTAGGATAGCTTTAAGACAGGCATAGGCACTCTTAGCATTCCAGCTGTTGTGGGACTAAAAATCCCATGACGCATTGCAAGACTCCGACAGCCACAGGCATGACTCCCAGAGGCAAATGCATGATTGGATTTGTAGTTTCACTGCAGCTGGGCTGAAGTAGTTGCTTACTGCTGCTTTAAGGGATGGTGGGAGAACTCCAGCAGTTGGTTCAGACCATTCCCACCAGGCCCTGATGAACAGATTCCCTTTGCCCCCAAAACATGCTGCAGGTTTATAGGGGACATATTACATATAATGCCCAGCATCCTTCCTCTTCAGGGCTGAATGACACACAGCCTCAGTCAACCCACTTCCTGTAAGCCCAGGGCATTGTGGGCAAACTTTTAAAAATGTAATAATGGACAAAAGCTTCTTTACATTTGTTTCAGTCATCAGTGTTCCACGATTTCTTCTTTTATATTGTGGTTTGGTTTGTAGGTATGAAGGATACGCATGATTGGCTTGGCTCCTGACAACAACCTGGTCTGGCTGCATCCATCAAAGGCCAAGCATCCCTCCAATGAAGAATTTCAGGAATAAAGAGGACTGGGGGAGCTCTCTTCGGGGGTTTTCACTGACGGAACCCAGAAAACAAGCAGAATAGCATCTTAGACTGGCACTGGACGGAAGAGCTTCAGCTCTTCCAGCCATACTCTCATTCACTGATAGCGGTGTGGAATCTCTTGATGTTCTACTGAAGAATTCCCAGAATAAAGAGGACTGGGAGATCTATCTTTGGGGGTTTTCACTGATGGAAACACAGAAAACAAGCAGAATACCATCTTAGACTGGCACTGGACTGAAGAGCTAAAGCTCCTCCAGTCATAGTCTCATTCACTGATAGTGGTGTGGAATCTCTTGATGTTCTACTGAAGAATTCCCAGAATGAAGAGGACTGGGAGATCTATCTTACATCTTGCTTCTGGCGCTTTCACTGGTGGAACCAATGAAGAGGACTGGGAGAACCAATGAAGAGGACTGGGAGATCTATCTTACATCTTGCTTCTGGCGCTTTCACTGGTGGAACCAAGAAAACAAGCAGAATAAAATCTTAGACTGGCACTGGACAGAAGAGTTAGTGTCTCCAGCCATACTCTCATTCACTGGTGTGAAATCTTGGTCT
The DNA here is from genome assembly GCF_000935625.1 of Nanorana parkeri. Lineage (NCBI taxonomy): Eukaryota > Metazoa > Chordata > Amphibia > Anura > Dicroglossidae > Nanorana > Nanorana parkeri. The sequence goes on from NW_017307820.1 coordinate 273,561, forward strand.
AGATATTCTAGAACACTAGAAGATCTTCTAGTGAGGATCCAGGAATAAAGAGGACCAGAAGATCTATCTTACATGTTGTTTCTGGGGCTTTCACTAGAAGCCACTACCACTACAGGGTAGCTCTGTTCTGTATAAAATATATCTACAGGTAGCGCAGATGTGTTGGAGATGGTGGGGAGCAGGAGGGCATGATCCTCTACGTTCTCTGGCATGTTCTCTGGCAATGCCCGCGATTGAGACCTTTTCGGGAACAGTATCTACAAACCGACAGATGTACATTGGGTGACAATCCAGCCGCATATCTCCTTCACCTAAATTCCCTAGATGCAGACACAAATACTCATCGTCGATCCATCTGGTAAATGCATCTAGAGTCTATATTGCTTCACTGTGGAGACGAGAACAAATATGGTTCTCTAAAGTGACCAAAATTAGGAACATGGAGGATCTCACTGCTTCTCTGAATCACAGAAAGGAACAGTTCAGACGTACGTGGTGCTACTGGACAGATTTCACTTGCACCCAAGTACAGGTCCCTGGTAGTAACGGAGGCAAACTTTTTGCTTTCTCTGGTTACCTGCTCGCCCATGATGCCTTTGCAGCTACTTTCCTCATTCCTCCTTTCCTATCCCCATTTTTTCCACACCCTCACTTCCTGAGGGCAGAGATATTTCCTATTTTACTCATTGTGTACATGTTTTTTTTCCAGTATTGAGCTATGGACTTGACACTTTTTAGGGATTGCAGGGCCCATGTGGCCTTTACATTATACAACTTGTGTATCATTGCACTTTCTATTCTGTTGCTATCCCGTACCTGGTGAGAGAACATGAGTCAAGGAGGCTTCTCTTACTGCTCGAGTCCTACACCCCCTAGAGGTGGGAACAGGGAGTGAAAGGGCAGCGAGGAGCACGAGTACCACAGGTAGGATCAAGGCACTGGTGCCAGGAAAGTCCAGGAATGGAGTTAGGGAGAGCCAATGATCGGAACCAGCCGGGCAGCAAAGTACAGAATCAAGAGGCAGTAAGCAAGTCCAGGAAACAGGCCAAGGTCAAGGCCAGGCAGCAATCAAGAGAGGTCCAAAACAATCCGAGTGAAAGTGTACAGGTAGAAGTCTTCAACGGGTAACAGGCACAGGAACACGCACAGCTGAAAGACCATCAGCACAGTGAGCATGGCAGGCTTGTTTGAATAGGCCACTTCCTTAATGCTTGTTGTGTCACTTCCTGTGCGCCTGCCGCCTGCGCGTCTTTGTGCGTAATTCCGGTTGTGCGCACATGTCATTCTGTTGGAACGTCGGCGCGCATGCGCGGCCGTCATTTTCACCTTATAGTTGCCCTTTGTACGTTTTGTGTCCTACATCGGTGTCCTCTTTAAATAAATAAATAAAAATATTAAAACAAACCTACCAGTAAAAACACAACACAAGCTTGTGATGGCAGTAAATAAAACTTTACTCTTGTTTATTAAATGTCTAACACAAAAAAATAAACCTGTGTTTCTTTTTACAGAAGTCCAAAACGGATTGGTACATGGCATGGTGAGAAATAAATAAAAAATATATAACAATATAACAAGAAAGTTTTATAAATATCCCTTTATACCAAAAACATGTAGAATAAAAGTCCACAGAGCACCAAAGAACACGGTTCAGGACGTTCTTATTCTTGTGGATTAATGGTTCAGCCCACCAAACCAAAAAGAGTCCATGTAGGATAAAAGTCCACATAGAACCAAAGAACACGGTTTAGGACGTTCTCATACTTGTGAATTAATGGTTCAGCCCACCATACCAAAAATAATTCATGTAGCATAAAAGTCCGCATAGAACCAAAAAAACACAGTTCAGGACATTCTGATTCTTGTGGATTAATGGCTCAGCCCACCATACCAAAAAGAGTCCATGTAAAATAAAAGTCGACATAGAACCAAAGAACACGGTTCAGGACGTTCTCATTCTTGTGCATTAATGGTTCAGCCCACCATACCAAAAAGGGTCCATGTAGCAGAAAAGTCCACATGGAACCAAAGAACACGGTTCAGGACGTTCTCATTCCTGTGGATTAATGGTTCAGCCCACCATACCAAAAAGAGTCCATGTAGAATAAAAGTCCACAAAGAACACAGTTGAGGATGTTCTCATTCCTTTGGATTAATGGTTCAGCCCACCATACCAAAAAGAGTCCATGTAGCATAAAAGTCCACATAGAACCAAAGAACGCAGTTCAGGAAGTTCTCATTCCTGTGGAACAATGGGCCATCCTTATTCTTGCAGAACAACTGGCCATCCTATGAACATCATCTTACTGAGCCTGAGCAAATCTACATAATGCTTTGTGGAACTTCTGCTCTTCTTGAATTCCATGGGAAGGTCCTAATCCCTGAAGCTACATCCAAGATGTCAGCTAGTATGTGTTTTACAAAGGCTTGATTGGTAGGCTCATAGCGTTTCTCAACCCAGTCCATTTTTGAGTTGTACTCGTGTCTGAGGGTTTCTCTTTCAGCTTCATAGGGAGTTAGCTGCGTGACCACGGCCTGCATTCTCTTGATGTTGTGGTTGTATTCTAGAGCAGCCAACTGGGCACGTGCAGTCATTTCATCTAGGCAATGATGGCTTCTTTGTGAGTAGTATTTCAATGCAATGTTACGGAAAACTTCTAATTCACCACCGTGGCAAAAATGGGACAAATGATTAAGGTCTTTCATGAGCTTGTTGTTTGTGACAACTTCCTTTAGTTTACAATGGGCAGCTGACCCAGGTTCAAGCCATTCTTGGACACTCTCTTCTTCCTTTGATAGCTTTCGGTGGCTGCATTTCTTGTAAAATGAAGCATTCTGCCACTGGTGCTGGTTTGCCACATGATAAATAAGAGATGCCCATTTCTCCCGCAGCAATGTAGGGTTATGAGAGCAGGTACTAGCTGCCCACCATAGGTGTCTCTTTGCTGGAGAGATCCAATGGGCTATTTGGGCACATTTTTCCATGTGGCTTGCACAGGCTAATCTGTTACCTACAAACTGTGCTACATGCCACGCATCAAACTCATGTTTTATTCTGCTGTAGTGACATTTTAATAACTGGCGTAAGGCAACATGTCTGTCAGTGCACACCACACGGATGTTTACTCCTTCTAGCAGCAATCGGTCTAGGGTAATCTTAAATGCCCTTTTTTCAAGATCCGCGGTACTGTTGCCCGGCTCCAATTGCTCTATTTGGAAATCGATGATCTTTTTTGTACCTTGTTCGAGAAAACTGTACGTGCAATACTTCCCCTTAAACTTGGTCGAGTGGAGCTGACCGTCTCCAGCTACTGCCACAGGTCGATGTAGAACTTTTTGGATTGTTTGTGATCGTTCTACTTGCCAATGGTGGTTGATAGTAGGATACAAGTAAGCCGCTTGATTAATATGGTGTGCTTCTTGGCTGATGCCCAGAAGGCCAATGGTTCTGAATAAGCGTTCCATTTTTGCAAAGTTGGACCCGCTGCACATGACACCAGCTGATATGAGAAGATTACCAACGGGCATCCTTCCAATGATCGGCTGGCTACTCCAAAGGTGATAACGGTGTTTTAGGGAACACAAAGCCATGACAGATACAGCTGAACCAATATGGAATTTCTGGATCTTTATAATCGTGCCAGGGCATGTTGTTGTGGCCAAACATCTACAGGACATGAGAAGCTTGTCCAGACAAGATTCGAAGACAATAAATTTATTCTCTTCTACATGACTGACGGGACCAGTCCTTTCAGGAATGAAGGCATCAGACTTGTGTGAATCAGTTGGATCAATACATCTTTCTTCATTTACTATCGTTCCTCTCAAATGTTCCTCTTCTTCTCCACCTTCTTCCTCCTCCGTGGAATCATAACTGTCCAACATTTCTTGTTGCCCATTGCTGTGCTCAGCTAATGTCTCAGATTCCTCATCTTCTTCTGAGATGATACTCGTGGCGCCTGCTCTTTCAATATCCAAGTTGCCACCTTTAAAAAGGTGGGGCAAGTCAGCCAGATTACACTGTATTGCAATTGATTTGTGAGGCGGTCTTCTAAAAACTTTGATATTTCTATTCTTAGCGCCCATGCCTTCATCGAATTGGGATTGCTTGTGTACTCGGCCAGGGAAGCGGTCTGTACTTGTGCCCACGGTACCGGCAAGTGGAACTTTTTTTTTCTTTACTTTTGTCCATACAGCTTGAGCAGAAGCTCCCTGGCCACATATAGGAACACTTGATGAAGTCTCAGCCTCTTCCATCACTTGCACATCGATGAGCGGAAATAAGGCACCAACAGTTAATTGTCCCGGGAAAAGGTACAACTGGGACGGAGACATGTCTTCTTCCCCATTTGTAGTGCATGGCTGCACAAACTGAGTGTGACCACCTTCTTCTGGGCCAGATATCGCAGTCACATTTTTTACAGATCTGCTTTCAGTTTTGCGACGTTTTACGTAGGCATGTTCCGGCAATTCTTCTTCATTTAAGGAAAGGGTTGGCACTGCGTCCCGTCTCAGAAACATCAATGAACCGCGCTGTTCGTAAGAATCCTTTGTAAAATGCCTTGCGCAGATACGGTACGCACCAGTTGTGCAACTTTTTATCCTCAGTGTCAATTCTTCAACCCATGATGCATCATCGTTTAACTGAAAGAGCCACTTTGTAATTTGCTCTACATTCCGTGGAAAGGTGTGCATAGACACGTCCGAGTCCTTGTTCCTCCAGCGAGAATTGCAGTTATTCACAAAACAGCGCGGCATTCTGCAAAAAAGAAAAACAGTTATCAAAATGAAGAATGTTTACATATAGACATATATCTCACACGCACACACGGATCAGCAATTATGACCACCCAACTAATTTTGAGTAGGTCCCCTTTTGTCACTAAAACAGCCCTGACCCACCAAGTCCTGGACTCCAGTAGACCTTTGGAGGTATGTTGGGGTAGCTGGCATCAAGCCATCAGAAGCAGATCCTTTAAGTCCTGTAAATTATGAGGAGGGGCCTCCATGGATCAGATGTGTTTTTCCAGCACACCCCACAGATGCGTTGTTGTGTTCCTTAAACCATCCTTGAACCATTTGTGCAGTGTGGCAGAAAGAGACTACTGCCATCACAGAGTACCATTTCCATGAAGGGGTGTACTTGGTCAGCAACAATGTTTATGTAGGTGGAACACATCAAAGTAACATGCACATGAATGACAAGGACCCAAGGTTTCCCAGCAGAACATTGCCCAAAGTATCACACTGCCACCACCGGCTTTTCTTCCTGTAGTGCATCCTGGTGCCATCATCCTGGTGCCATCTCTTCCCCAGATAAGAGACGTACATGCACCCGGCCATCCACAAGAAAAAGTGATTCATCAGACCAGGCCTCCTTCTTCCATTGCTCCGTAGTCATGTTCTGATGCTCATATGCCCATTGAAGGCGCTTTTGGTGGTGGACAGGAGTCAGCATGCAACAAACTGCAATGCACTGTGTGTTCAGACACCTTTCTATCAGAAGTAGCATTAACTTTTTTACCAACTTCTATTAGATTGGACTACACAGGCCAGCCTTCGCTCCCCACATGCATCAATGAGCCTTGACCGCCCATGGCTCTGTCGCCGCTTTTTCATCCTTGGACCATTTTTGGTTGGTCCTAACCACTGCAGACCAGGAACATCCTACATGTTAAAGAAAATGTCAAAGTCGATCAAATCCTTACGCCTGCCCATTTTTTCTGCCTCCAACACATCCACTTTAGGGACAAAATGTTCACTTGCTGCCTAATTTATCGCACACACTTCCAGGGGCCATTGTAATGAGATAATCAATGTTATTCACTTCACCTCTCAGTAGTCATAATGTTATGGCGGATTGGTGTATATAACAGCTATATTATATGGCCAAATGTTTGGATACTTTTCTTGGGCAATACTCACCACTCCCACTCTGTAGCGAAGGCTTGGCGAGGATGGCCGACAGAGGTACCATGCACCTTCCTACCTCCCACGTTAATGCGCACTGCCAACACCTTACACTCGTCACGCATGCTACCAATATTTCCCCCCGTGGCAAAAATTGTAGGGACGCCCCTGGTTCTACAACTGCTATATGATGACTGACTGGCAGCAGTGACACCTGATAGTATAACAGACCACTTCTGAATGTAGTCACCCCTGTGGGCAACAGGTCTAACACTGTCACCTGACCAGCCCTTCACATTGCACTGGGACCCCCTTCTCTATTTCTCAAGTTATAACCACAAGCCATTATTACCTCCTCCTCACTCTGCAGATATCACCAGCCTTTCACCCACACCAGATGGAGTCTATGCTATTGCTTTTTTTTTCCGGTACACAACAAAATGGCCGCCAGACTTTGGATACCGAGGACACCTTTTGCCATAGTAATATTTATAAATATTTGTAGAACTTCGACCTAGGTTTAGGAAAAACGGGTTCAAGCCTGGATGTTTCAGCTATTATATGCCCTTTTTTAAAAAGAAGCTTATAAGATGGGGTTACTATGTGTGCTACAAGAAAATGGCCGCCGCCCTCCCAGCCTCAGGTTTAGTGAGCATGCGTGCGCGTAACTATGGAAACCGGGAAGCGCTATTGAATGCGCGCCTGCGCTGTGTACCACAGCTTTATCAGATATTGTGGCTCTGGTATGCAGCTCATAGCAGCTATTCAAGTTGCAGATGCCATTGTGGCGCATAAGAGACCATTTTTGATTGGTTGTTATAGGGCACAGCCCTGATGTCTATGGGTATAAAGGGGGAAATATACCGTCAGAAAGATATAAAAGGAGAATTGTTTGACCTTGAGCTCCATAGATGAACGCAGGTACCAAATATTATAACATTAGTCAGTTTCTCATAGCGATCAGCAGACTTGCCTTTAAATGTTTTAACTCTTTTGCTGCCTGATCCTTTAAAAAAAAAAAATTCTTAAGACATTAAAATGCAGATTTTACACCTAAAGATTACTTAAAGCTGAACTCCGGGTATTGACCGCACCTGCATGTAAACAAAGAGGCGTGGTGCTTCTGCTGGCATCATTTACCTTATATGGTCATATTAGGTAGAGGCCATTTAACAAATATTGACATGTAGCCATATAAGGTCAATGACATCACTACATCCTGCCCCTTTGCTTACTTCACGCTGCAGGCAGGGAATTCCCACCAGCAGCTGATTGGATGGCACCAAAGGAGCTATCTTTCCATGTTTGGTCTCCTTCTTGGATGGGAGGAGCTCAGGTACAGACCCAGTGTAGCCTAGGGTTGCCACCTTTTTTTTAAGCGAAACCCGAACACACTCTAGCGGCGCGCTGACTTTTTTGGGGGGAGAATAAGTGGTGGCTTATTCATATGTAAATATCACAGTTGAGATTATTTTTAGTTGGGGCCAGTAGCTCCTATCTTAATTTTGGTTGCCCCTGTCTGCCTGACATCATGTGTCCGGGTTTCTGCTGCCATGAAACCCGGACACAGCATTCAAAACCAGGACTCTCCTGGACAGGTGGCAACCCTAGTATAGCCCGAACCTGAGCTCATCCCTAGTAGTAAGATCACCTTTCACCTAAATTTTCCCTCATTCAGAACATGGCCATGGCTTCTCCTATCTTTCAATTGTCTGGTGGCTAGTAGGCTCACGTTCCAAAGAAGAACATCCACATGATCTGAACATGACTATGTCTTCTCCTCTCTTTTAATTGTCTGGTGGCTAGTAAGCTCACGTTCCAAAGAAGAACATCCACATGATCTGAACATGACTATGTCTTCTCCTCTCTTTTAATTGTCTGGTGGCTAGTAAGCTCACGTTCCAAAGAAGAACATCCACATGATCTGAACATGACTATGTCTTCTCCTCTCTTTAAAGTGTCTGGTGGCTAGTAAGCTCACATTCCAAAGAAGAACATCCACATGATCTGAACATGACTATGTCTTCTCCTCTCTTTAAAGTGTCTGGTGGCTAGTAAGCTCACGTTCCAAAGAAGAACATCCACATGATCTGAACATGACTATGTCTTCTCCTCTCTTTAAATTGTCTGGTGGCTAGTAAGCTCACAATCCAAAGAAGAACATCCACATGGTCTGAACATGACTATATCTTCTCTCTATTAATTGTCTGGTGGCTAGTAAGCTCACAATCCAAAGAAAAACATCCACATGGCTTCTCCTCTCTTTCAATTGGTGGCTAGTAAGCCCATTTTCCAAAGAAGAACGTTCCCATGTTCAGAACACAAATATGGCTTCCCTCTGCATAATGCTTGGTGGCCTATAAGATCATCCCCTAACGACAAACATTTCCCACGGTAAGAATGTGCACACAGTGTCTCCTCTTTGTGAATAGTCTGGTGACTAGTAAGGTCATGTTCCAAAGGAAACACAATTGGACTCCAAACACCTGTCTGGTGGGTAGTAGAATCACCACATTTCTCACGTCCAGAGCATGAATATGGCTTCTCTCTACTGCCTGGTAACTAGTAAGATTATATCCAAAGAACAACATGTCCCATGTTTGGAACGTGAATATAGCTTCTCTTCTTCGTGAATTGTATGCAGCTACTAACAAGATCACATTTCAAAGAGAAACATTTTCCATGTTTGGAACAAGAATATGACTTCTCCCCGTATCTTATTGACTAGTAAGATAGTATCCAAAGAACATTTCCCATGTTTGGAACATGAATGGCTTCTCCCCACAGCTTATTGCCAATCTCAAGCCCGCCAGAAAAACTCATAGCTAGTGGAACCCCACCCCTACCTCGTTCTGCCTACATGGCAAGACACGCCAAGTGTTGGAAGTGCATCCTCAAAGCCATAGGAATGAGCACTCTAGCTCCTTCAAAACCAGCGCATGCACAGTGTGATCTCTCTTACTCTGTTGCACATTGCACAATACTTAGCTTAGCCGCTGTTGCGACAGAGGAGACAGAGCACACTATACCTGCTCAGGTTCTGAATGAGCCAGAGTGCTTATTCCTGCAATACACTTCCTCTGTTCAACCCAATCATGCCATCTAGAATGAACTTATCTGACAAGTGTCTGTGAAGGTTCTCATTCATTCAGGCCATGGTATATCTGTACAAAATAAGTCAAGGCAACTGGACTGTCTTTATTTTTCTTGAAGACGTCTCACTGGTTATCCAACCAGCTTTCTCAATTCACTGACTTGTGACTTGTACAAAAATTATATGGGAATAAATATGGTGAATGTTGCTCCAATCCACATAATCTGTTAGTCACAACCAGGTGTTGGTTGCATTTGCATAATTGGAGTCTAGGAGGTGTTAATAACCTGCCCAGAGAGAGGTGTTAAAACAGCATTGTACGTGACAGACAATAGATGTCTCACCCCCCCCCCCTCCCCCACCTCTATTCAAGCTTGGCTTCTCCATTTTGACATAAATGGCCTCTTTCACACGTCCTTTTAAACCAGTCCTCCTCCCTGTCTAGTTGACTGTCTTCAAAGGAGTGACCTTTTTCCTTTAGATGTAGGTATATTGCTGAATCCTGACCAGAGGGTTTGGCTCTTCTATGCTGTGCCATACGCTGGTGTAGCTGCTGTTTTGTTTCACCGACATACATGAAGAGGGTTTGGCTCTTCTATGCTGTGCCATACGCTGGTGTAGCTGCTGTTTTGTTTCACCCACATACATGAAGAGGGTTTGGCTCTTCTATGCTGTGCCATACGCTGGTGTAGCTGCTGTTTTGTTTCACCCACATACATGTAGATCTAAGGCTCCATTCACACCTAGGCGTATTGTTGCAGCTGATTCAGTATCAGGGGTTTCAAGGCGAGAAAGGACTTTCTTTTGTATCATGTTTGTTTCGTGTGATTAAAAAGCAGTGTGCCCATACTAGTGGTGGGGGAGCTGTTCCTGAAGGCTGTTTTAGGTCCACCTTCTCGGCGGAACAGGAAACTCTGTATGTAGCAATAATGCTAATGAAAGAAGTCCTAGTAACTGCTTTGAAGGCCCCCCAGGAGAAAGGAATCATTATTTGTGGAGTGTAAAATTTGTGCCCAATAGTCCTTTATATCTTGTTGGACTCACTCTTTTACCGTGTCCTTAGATATCCATAGGAGGCTCAACCTCCAAGTAAGGAAGGAGAGTTTGTGGCTCAAACCACATAGTCACCTGTTCCTTTTCTTCCAAGTTCTTCACTGTATGCCTTGACCGAAACTACAGGTTCTCTTCTTGGATAGAAGGACATGGCATGCATGCAAGGGAAGTACAGGGTCCAGACTGGGTCCATGTGTGGGACCGGGCAGGGTACATAGCAAAGGTCATAGCGGAGCAGGGACAGCTAATGAGAGGACTTTAAATAGTTCTCTGCTGCAGGTCCTACGGAAGCACCTAGAGGTGCTCGGAAATACCTACATTAGCTTCAAAACTCCTTCATATATAGCCATATGTGGCTGAATTACATACAGTATAAGGACCATTATTTTGGACTTCACAAATAAGTGCCCAGTGGTATTTACAACCAAATACATCTTGGTTGATGTGCATCACTGTGAGCTATATGGAAACTGTCGTAAATGACCAACCAAGTCTACAAATGAGCTTTATTTTATATAGTCAATACAGAGAAATATGCACAAGGAAATAAAGCAATGCCAACCAACCATAGTGAGAAAAACATCCTAAAAAACCCCCCCAAACCTTTACATTGTTGGTCTAGCTCAGGGGTGGGCAAACTCCGGCCCCCCAGCTGCATCTTCTCTGGGAGTCATGCCTGTGGCTGTCGTAGTCTTACAATGACTCATGGGATTTACAGTTTTACCACAACTGGAGGGCTGCAAATTGCCAATAGCGGGGGGAGTTAAAAGAGAACTACGGGGTAAGTGTTTTTCCCCATAGATGTCTTAAGGGTCACAGGAGGACATAAACTAGCGTCCTCCCGTGACCCAAAGCTCAGTATACTGCGAGCTAGAGCTCACGGTATACTGAGACCGCTGCAGCTGGCACAGATCCTGACAATGCTGTCGAGATCCACCCAGCTGCGTGAATGACAGCTGGCTCTGCCTATCTAGAGGCAGAGCCAGCTGTACCGGCCCCCTCCACCGTCCGTTCCTCCAGTCACCGCTGGAGCATCGGAGAGGGGAATCCCTGCAGGGAGCCATGACTGACAGTCACCGATCTCTGCAGGGAGATGACCGAGAAGTGAGCGTGCGACGGTATGCGTTAACTCACTTCCCGATCTATTGAGCCGCCGTGTGACAGTTTCATTGTCACACAGCGGCTCGAACTATGAGGATGAGTGATTTTCACTCACCTCATAGTTCCCCTTTAATGTACTGCTTTAAAGTCTGGAACTTCACTCCCACCTTTTTTCTCTGGATTAAGCAGAAAGAACAATCTCACATGCCTAGCGATCCTGCAGTGTCCTGTAGGGATTAGCCGCTGCTCAGCCGGTCCCACACTGCCATGCTCTTCTCTGATGTCATAAGGGGGATGTCTGGCACTTCTAGGACCTCTGATGACTGCAAGAACCAAGAAGAGACAGCCGGTACCCTGATGATGCACCATAGTGTACCCCAAGGCCTCCTGGGATGTGCGATGAGGTTATACCAGGAGTCTAGAGGGAACACATACATCATTCCGGCCTAACTATGTGGAGGGTTCCCAGAAAAATGTATTTAAAAAAAAAAAAATTAATTTAAAAAAAACAGATTGTTAGAGAGGAAAGGGGGCACAGTAGAATGAAATACATTGGGTGGGGAGGGTGAAGGTCTGCTGTAACCCAGTAGATGGAAAGTACAAAAAAAGACTTTTGCTGCACTGTTTATACACCAACTGTGTGTCATTAGAGATTCTGGTGTTCTATCGAAAGCTCCAACTCGTCGAAATCTCCAACTAGCTCACTGCCCGGTACTTGCAAGTTGGAGATTTCGACCAGACGGCGTTAGACTGCAAAACACAAAGACTGACGGAGCTCTGTACAGCTGCATTTTGACAACATTCAGCAGGTGGCAAACTCGATGAGTATTCTGAAAACGCTATGCGCGCATGTGCATCGCAACTGTACAGAGCTCGTCTTTCTGAGCACCAGAAGTGACGTAGTTGGAGATTTCGATTAGTTGGAGCTTTCGATAGAACACCAGAGGAAGATCTGTTCTGGTAACGAAACCTCCTCCAGCAGAGTATGGGGAAATGAAAGGAATTGTGTGATTGTTTCCTATAGGCAACACAGTTCTTTCCTTTTACAAAATAAGGTCTATTGTTGCTGTGTAGCCTCCACCCTCCTCTGCTCCAGTCAGTTCCCATTACCCCTTACGAATATTATTACTGCTATTTTTCAACATCTTACTTTCACACCAACACTCACAACCCTCCCTCTGCCTCTAAACCACCATAACCAGAAACATATATCATTTCCGAGTTTAGACTGCACCGAAAAGCACTTCCAGGTTAACGCTACGCAGAGCAGAACGTCCGGTGATGTGTCGAAAGTGCGAACTTATCGAGTTGTGGGACCGCATGACTTCCGGTTTCCTCAGAACTACGATGTTTGCACACAAAACATGTTGTGCACGAGCGCCATCCACGGCATTGCCCTATACACATAGACCGCAGCAATAAAGTAATAAAATGATGTAGGATGACAGTAAGCCAGCACGTTCTTTATCTCCGGTGCCCCACTCAATATGGCCGCCGCTTGAGTGGGGCACCTGAGATAAAGAACGCGCTGGCTTAGTGTCATCCTACATCATTTTATTACTTTATTGCTGTGGTCTATGTCTATAGGGCAATGCCGTGGATGGCGCTCGTGCACAACATGTTTTGTCTAAAAACCTCGTAGTTGTGAGGAAACCGGAAGTAATGCGGTCCCACAACTCGATAAGTTCGTAGTTTTGATCGATCACCTGATGTCCGGGTTAACACTACACAGAACAGCACTTCCGGGGTAATACTACACAGAGCAGCACTTCCGGGAAGTGACTTAACCAGCTTCGGCCTTGGGGAGAGTGCCGACCTGCGCCCTCTGCTGGCGAATGGTCGCATTCTACAAGTTGTCGCCACAGAGAGCGGAAACGCTAGCTGGTCCCTGCGAGGACCCGTACATAGAGAAGAGGGAGACCATTTTATTGTAGCGCAGATTATGCGCAGGAAGCAAAGCTGGTGCCATTTTGTTGTGGTCCAGCAGCAAACTAGAACTGGAAGAGTAGTACAGCTGCTAGGTTCCTCTGCTGTATCCATTGTGTATTTACTTGTACAGTACAGCACAGCCTGTGAGTGACTGGGCTGAGCCTTCTGAAACAGGTATATCCAGTTTCATGCATGCATTAGAAGTCTTGGAGCTTTTGGACTTGTTTCAGTGCATAGAGTAGCTGGGGCATATTTTTCTACAGAGCGCTAGCCATTTGCAGCGCTTCGTTTGTTTTAGTGGGCTTCCTGCTAATGCTATGGAATGATAGGTGGGCAATCAGCCAATGCGTAATGTCGGCTTGTTGAAATTTGGCTCCAGCTTATACTGGGGGCTGCGTCTTGTCGCTTGTGCACTTGGGCTGAAACCAAATTTCAACAGGCCAATGACATGCACAGGCAAGTTCATTCTCCATTTAATGGGGTCACGTTTACATCTGTATGCTGTTGTTTTATTAATATTATCTTCCACTTGTTTAATATCGTCAACATTTCTTTCTCACTACCATTGGAGGTAGCAATTGAAGTATCTACGGTGCCACCAAGATTGAGACTGCTGGCTCCCTCAGGTGCCCATATCCATCTACACCTTTCTTCTTGAGCACCTCAGTAGCCCCAAAACCTGGGATGAGGATATGCAAATCTCAGCTTAAAGAAGGTAAGTTGAGCCGCCTGAAATAGCTACATCACATCACATTGAAGGGCCAACAGCAAGGATTTGGGCCAGCATTTGACCTTCTGTCTTAAAGTTAAGCTTTCCATAGTAGACAGTCTCAGGTTTTTGGGCTTCCAAGAGGCACCTGAGGTTGTCCGCAGTTCAGGCTTGAGACTTTATTAGATAAGAGGTTTATTTTAAATGGTCTTCCCACCCAAAACTGGCAGACCTCTAGAAACCTCTACCACCTTTTGGCTTCTTGTGTCTTTTAGCGAATCCAGCAGGAAGGTCTCCCTGTTGGAGTTCTTGCCGGTTCTTCTTTGACCATGAAGTGTCTTCCTGTATTCTCCATAATGTAAAATATATTGGAGGATCAGCAGGAAATGTGAGAGAAGAGCCAGGGCAGGTACGAGGGCCAGGGACCTCAGATGAAAATATTGTTGTTTTTTTCACATATCTATATCACAGTTGGTATAGAGATCTGTATTTCAGGTGGACAGACACTTTATTCCGTCCATATGACAAGATGATTTTGATCTTGACCAATTCCTCCATTACATTTCCTCGGTTGATGTGACAATACACTATTTCAGGGCAAATCAGGCCATCTCCTCCATTACCTATGAGGGACATAACCACACAATGTCACCTTCTAGCAAACTGTCTGAAAATTTCTAGACAACCCGACATACTGCAGTGTCGATGCTGGTATCCTTAAGCCTAGGGATGCACCAATACTAGTATTGGTATTGGGCCAATACAAGGCATTTGAAAATTCCCCCGATTCTAAAGGCTGTTAACAGCACTTTAAATTTTTGAACAAGTTCGGCTACCTGAGGTCCCGCACGTGCTGGGGATCTCAGGAAGCCTGCTGGGGACCTCACAGTAGGTGTCCTTGGTAGTTACTATCCGGCCGCACATCTCCTCCTCCTTCCTGAGACCCGGACAGCACTGGAGAGCCCGACACTTGGCACCCGCAGGTACAGCTTTGGAGAGCTGCACATGCAGCCCTGATGAAGCTTGATCACCGCCCTGGAGAGCCCGGCAATAGCCAGTACAACCCTGGAGAGCCCCAGATCCAGTCCTGGAGAGCCGGGCAATAGCCAGTACAGCACTGGAAAGCCCCACATACTGCCCTGGTGAGACGTGATCGCAGCCCTGAAGAAACCGGCAATAGCCAGTACAGCCCTGGGGAGCCCCAGATACAGCCCTGGAGAGCCGGGCAATAGCCAGTACAGCACTGGAAAGCCCCAGATCCAGCCCTGGAGAGCCACGCAATAGCCAGTACAGCACTGGAAAGCCCCAGATCCAGCCCTGGAGAGCCAGGCAATAGCCAGTACAGCACTGGAAAGCCCCCACATACTGCCCTGGTGAGACGTGATCGCAGCCCTGAAGAAACCGGCAATAGCCAGTACAGCCCTGGTGAGCCCCAAGCGCAGCCCTGGTGAACGCCCACAGACACAACGCCGCACTTCTGAGTAACCCTCGCAGCCCTTCTGGAGCCTGCCATACCCTCCTGAGAGCGGTTAAGTAAACGTTTATACCGTGGCTGCTTATTTGTTCTCTAATTGGTATATGTCATAGTGCTAATCAAATGCAAAAGAGAGTGGGAACCGGCTATAGAGGATGACAAATCTCAGCAATCCATGATGGCTGGTTGCCATTCTCCATTGTTGTATAACCATGGATTGATGGGATCTTTAGTCCTCTATATCTAACCATGGATTGAGTTACAGTTCCTTATAATTATAAAGAAACTGCCCTAAAATCATTAGTCTGTATTGTTTTAGAAAAAATGTCACATGTCTCTTTAAGAAAAAGTATTGGTCATTGGAATTGGCGAGCACCTGAGGGAAAGTACTTGTACTGGGTCTTGAAAAAGTGGTATTGTTGCATCCCTAGTTAAGTCCCAAAGCATTCATTCATCAGTCTCGTCTTGTATAAATATGGCCAGTCTTGGGCTTGGCACACGAAAGCCTAGATAGGTCAGGGGTAACATTGATTATCTAAAATTAGAATAGATTTTGAGTTTTAGGGGGTGCCTGGTTTTGGGGATGACTTTAAAGGGATATGTTGTCCATAATAGATCACTACTCCAGATTAGGAGAAGAATTACCACTAAGATTTGTAAGCATAAGAAAACCTCTATTCAAATAAAATGTATGTAAGGTGATCACATTAGTCCCTGACCAACTGTATGTTTTTATCCATAGGTTGAAGCCTTCTTACAGTTTGCTTTGTTTCATTACCCTGTTAGATTTGCTGAAATATCAGAAGTATCAGAGTTAGTTTTCTCAGTCATGACTGATCCAAATAGTACGGACCAGGAAAGGGAGACATTCAGTGAGAGAATCTGCCAAGAAAGGAAAAAAATGACAAAGAGGATCTTAAACCTCACCCTGGAGATTATTTACCTGCTGACCGGAGAGGTGAGTGGGATGCTGGAAATGCAGACCTGAATGGAGGAGTGAATGATTCCGGGAGTGCCCCGTGACTTCACTCATGCCTTTTAATAATATGACTGGAGGAGTGATGGACTCCAGGAATGTTCTGTTCACACTTCATCCCTCACACCCTCCTTTGGTCAGTCTACTCTTCTTTTGCTCCTTTAATTGGTCATTCTCTTCCTTCACTTCTCCCTCTGCTTAGTCTTCTTTCCATTCCTTCTTCCTGTTGATTAGCCTCTTCTGCCTTTTACTTCTTGGATTGGTCAGTCTCTTCTCTTCATTCACTTCGTCCATTGGTCAGTCTTCTGTTCCTTCATGCCTCTCCTCGGTCAGTCTCCTCTTTCTTCATGCCTCTCCTCGGTCAGTCTCCTCTTTCTCCATGCCTGTCCTCGGTCAGTCTCCTCTTTCTTCATGCCTCTCCTCGGTCAGTCTCCTCTTTCTTCATGCCTCTCGTCGGTCAGTCTCCTCTTTCTCCATGCCTCTCCTCGGTCAGTCTCCACTTTATTGATGCCTCTCCTCGGTCAGTCTCCTCTTTCTTCATGCCTCTCGTCGGTCAGTCTCCTCTTTCTTCATGCCTCTCCTCGGTCAGTCTCCTCTTTCTCCATGCCTCTCCTCGGTCAGTCTTTTCTTTCTCCATGCCTCTCCTCGGTCAGTCTTTTCTTTCTTCATGCCTCTCCTCGGGCCAGTCTCCTCTTTCTTCATGCCTCTCCTCGGTCAGTCTCACCTTTCTTCATGCCTCTCGTCGGTCAGTCTCATCTTTCTCTATGCCTCTCGTCGGTCAGTCTCACCTTTCTTCATGCCTCTCCTCGGTCAGTCTCCTCTTTCTTCATGCCTCTCCTCGGTCAGTTTCCTCTTTCTCCATGCCTCTCCTCGGTCGGTCTCACCTTTCTTCATGCCTCTCCTCGGTCAGTCTCCTCTTTCTCCTTGCCTCTCCTCAGTCAGTCTCCTCTTTCTCCATGCCTCTCCTCGGTCATTCTCCTCTTCCTTCATGCCTCTCTTTGGTCAATCACCTCTCTTCCTTCATACCTTTCCTCGGTCACTCTCCTCTTTTTTTATGGCTTCTGTTTATCAGTCTCCTCTTCCTTTCTACCTCCCATTTGTCATCCTCTTCCTTTATGCATCCTGTGGATCGGTCTCTCCCTTTACCCCTGCCATTGCTCAGTCTCCTCTTCCTTCACACCTCTCATTGGTCAGTTTCCTCTTCCTTCACACCTTCCACTGATTATTCTTCTCTTCATTCGTGCCTAACGCTGACTACTCTGCTCTTTCCTTCAAGTCTCCCACTGCCCAGTCTTCTTTTCCTTCACACCTCCTGCCAGCTAGTCTCTTCCTTTACACATTCTCTTCACACATCCTGTTGGTCACTCTTATCCACATTCATGTGTCCATTTTGTCACTCTCCCCTGCATCTACATGTCCCATTGGTCACTAAGTGCTGCCTTCATGAGTTCTGTTGGTGAGTCTTGTCCATGTCATATTGGGCAGCCTTGTCTTGTTTAACTTTTCTTGCTCTCCTACCTTTGCATTCTGCACCTACTCTATGCAAATTGTCTATGATTCTGGCCATATAATTTTGCAATGTATGTATCTGTTAATACCCAGGATTACACATTGGTAAAAAAGACAGCCAGTGAGTGTATGCCTACCAGACACCATCCCTGTACGGCAGGACATTGGAGCTGGAGCCAGACCCCCATCATGGAACTTCCACAGCCATTCCTGATACTGGAGAGAAAGGACAAAAATATTCTAGAAGTTATCAATAAAATCACTGAGCTGCTGACGGGAGAGGTGAGCGGTCCCGGGAATTCTGGGACATCATCCAGTAACAGAATGTATCTGGATGGTGACTGTATCATTGTGTGTGTCAGGTTCCTATAAGGTGTCAGGATGTCTCTGTCTATTTCTCCATGGAGGAATGGGAGTATCTAGAAGGACACAAAGATCTGTACAAGGATGTGATCATGGAGAACCGGCCGGCCCTCACATCACCGGGTAAGAGGAGACTTTCATCTCTTGTAAAGGAGAGAAGAGTATTGAGGATCCACCTAGATACACACATCCTCTGATATAAAGAGGTGTGTGTGTTTTTCCTACAGATGGATCCAGTAACAGAAGTACCCCAGAGAGATGTCCCCGTCCTCTGTATTCCCAGGATTCTACAAAGGAACACCAGGAGATCCCTCAGGATGATCAGGTAGATGGGTCTTATCAAAGTGCAGCTCTGAATTTAACAATACATCCTTAAATATATATTTTTTTAAATGCAAGCAGTGTTAGTACCTGAATTTTACTCCTGCAGAGCAAAGCTCAGAGAGAGGGAGAAAAAGGGAGCACAAGGAGCCAAATATATTTGTTTTAACTGTATATTTGCCTAATGTTCAGCTTGAAATAAAAACATTCTATCTATTCTATGTAGTCACACAAGAACAAATTAATTTTAAAAAATATGTGCTGATATTAATGTGTAATCTTATTCAATAAACAAGCCTTCATTTTGCTTTTTGACTCCTCTAGGACGATGACTTGATTATTATTAAGGTTGAGGACATAGATGATGAAGACGCATATATGAGGGGTGATGAGCTTTGTATGGAAATGTCTCCAGAGATCAGCACAGGTCAGTAATAAACAGTAAATCCAGAAAAGGGTCCCAGATTTTCCTTGTTCAGTCACTACAACAATCTCTTCTTCTCCCCCCTCCTCTGTCAGTAGACCGTAATGGGGTGACGGTAATGGGGAAGACATTATGTACCCAGTGGTGGAGCCATCAGCCTCTATTGGACCCCTGTAGGAAGTAGAAATAGTCCAAGCCTAGTTTAGAGGCAGCTCATAATCCGAACGGAAGGTCTAGAAGCTATTAACCTTGAGAAAATCTGATATGTCCTACCTTCTCTGGGAATGGTATAGCCCACAAGGTGTGGACCTTTGTTCTTCTGCCTTGTGCTTGGCATCCACCCTCCTAGGGTTAGGGTTTAAATCCCAGATGTGGGGGGGCGTGGCTTGGCGCATGGAGCGGTGAGACGTGTATTGGCTCGTCTCCCGCTCAGGGTCATATCTTACTGCAGGCAGCAGCGGCTTTCTCCCCCACGATCACCGGCAATGAGCGACCGGAGGAAGAGGAGTAAGAAGCAGGCTAAGAACCAGATGTGTAATGTCTCCCACTCTGCCCAGTGAACTTTCCTAGAAATGTATATTGGTGTTCTGGAAATGACATGTAGATACAACCAAACCTATAACATGTTTATTTTTGGAGTACTGTGAAAACTGTGTACTCCCTGAGGTCCAAAAGATGGTGTTCAGAGAACTTATTTTGAATGTGTTTTTATTTCCACCAGATGTAAGAAACTTCAGGAATATCTCTGATGAACATCCTGTTATCTGTCCAGACAGTGGTGAAACAGAAGACGACATTGCATCCAGTTCATCAGATGAAACTCCTCTTATTACAAATCTTTACACCACAGATCTGTTATCTGATCCTTCCACACATGGCCAGCTTCCTCCTGACTGCTCACCATCTGTCACCCTCCATACTTCTCTCAGAGGGAACGAAACGCATTTCACAGAAGGAACAGACGCTATCGCCCATCGGCCGGCTCACACCGGGGAAATGCCTCATTCTTGTTCCGAATGTGGGAAGTATTTCCCTTGGAAAGCACTCCTTATTAGACACCAAAGGACACACACTGGGGAGAAGCCATTTGCGTGTTCTGTATGCGGCAAATGCTTCGCCCAGAAGTCTATTCTCGTCCGACATGAAAAAGTCCACGTAGACGAGAAGCCGTTCTCTTGTTCAGAATGCGGGAAGTGTTTCCGTCAGAAGCCCGATCTCGCCATCCATGAAAGGGTTCACACGGCCGAGAAGCCCTTTTCCTGTCCCGAGTGCGGTCAGTGTTTTACCCAGAGGGGAAATCTAATGTCACACCTTAGGAGGCACACGGGGGTGAAACCTTTTTCCTGTTCCGAATGTGGAAAGTGTTTCTCGTGGAAAATGCTTCTCATAAAACACCAACGGACACACACGGGAGAGAAGCCATATTCCTGCGCGGCATGTGGAAAATGCTTTACTGATAAGGCAAATCTTCTACAGCATGAAAGAATTCACACTGGTGATTACCCGTATTCCTGTCCACACTGCGGGAAAGGCTTTGCACATAAATCGAGTCTGGTCCGACACGAGAGGGTTCACACAGGCGATCAGCCATGTTCGTAAATAGAGCAGTCCCTTTTCTTTGTGTATTGGTTTCAACAGGATATTGGATCCTGGGTAATGACGAGGCAGTTGAATAAAGCTACTCATAGATGTTAGATGGGAAACCTAGATCTAAATTCGCACTTGTTGGGCTGAGCATGCATTTTTTGCACTTAGTACCAGTCTTATCTCAGGAAAACGAGTGTCAGGCCAGATAAATCCATTTCGAGGCGTCCGATCCTTTTCCCAGTGGTCAACCATGGAGGCATCTGCAGTTGTTTTCCAGGATGGGTAGCATTAATCTCAGGCTTAGGGGCGCCATAAGGGAAACCTTTACTGAGACAAACATGAGAGCTGCCATTGCTAACATTCTCATTCTGCAAATGCTAATTGCCTTCCTGCCAGGTTTACCCGCTTGCATCATTACTTCGAGTCACAGGACCAGAACAGCGTACATTAGGATGTACAAATTTACTCCTCCCATCCACACGTTTTTTTGGCCAGTGAGGAAGTATTGAAGCCAGACAACGAGTATTTAAAAATATCATCTGTGGAAGCATCCATATTTCTCTTAAGGTGGACTTTAAAGGAAATTGGTAATCCGGTAAAATTGGAGGCTGCCATTGCAACTCCTGAAAATACCGATTGGCTAGGTCATTATCTTCAGCACTTATTGAGTTACCACCATAGAACAAGCAGGCAACTAGCAAAGAGTGTAAAGTATTGGAGCTACTTGTCAGCCAAGAAGATGCTGAGGACAGAAAAAGTGGCCTTTAATTTTTTTTTCATTAGAAGTTTTTGTCAAGTGTATGTACCCACCATGGGGACTACCTACATGGCTGGGACAAGAGCAAAGAATACATCATCTGTGGTTTTTGCTGCTCGGTTGTTTTAATTTAAACACACTTCTGTTGGGGTGGAGGAAGCATCTACTCTTACTGTCTCACTCCCACAATTTCCACTTGTTTTCTTACATTCAGCCAAATTAGCAAAGAGTCTAATAGTGAAGAGTGGAATTGATGTCATTGCCCCCCTCCCAATTGCTGGGACTTGGTTGTAAGGAGCGTACAATTCAGAGTCTTTGACTCCTCATGTAGCTGAGCCCATCAATGCCCAGAGTTGTGGTCAGAGAAGAGACCTTGGATAGGCCTTCTGTTATTTTCAAAGCCAACCTGTGCCTTGCACATGCAGCACAAAGCAAGTTTTTTTGGTTTAATCCTTGCACCCTCTGCATTCAACATGCATGTTCAAATACTATTTTCCCCATTGATCTTCACTCAGCACTGCACAGCCCTTGTAATAAAATGTTCTCTGCTCTTACTGTTCATGTGCGTCACAGCCCCTCTAATTGTTACAGAAAAGTAATTCTTATGGCGAACTGACCTGTGGAGTATGGCTTATCCATTGGAATAAATGGAGTCATGTTGTGCCTGCAGTGAAGCTTGCTGATACTAGGAGGGAGGTAAGTTTTTGATTAGGCAGGCTGCAGTGACGGGGAACACTTAAAGGACAACTGTACTAAAGGTATAATCCTTAAATGTACCCCTCCCCAGCAGTCAATACTCGCCTTTCCTTACCTCAGGCACTAGAAGCAAAGATACCAGTGGCTGGTATCTGGTACTACCGGGTATGGAGACCATGTGACTTACTCCCCCTTCCTCTCATGTGACCATGGATGGTGATTGGTCCAACACTATCACATGGAAGTAAGGAGATAGTCATCACCTGAAGCTTGACAAGAATTCAGTTCCTCTTCTAGCTGTGGGGGCAGTGAAGGAAACTTGCTAGGGAGGGAGGGCATTAAGGCAAAAAGCAAAAAAAAATGTCTCTAGATTTTAGGTATCACAGGAATACGTAAGCAAGGAATTTGTTTTTAATCTATGAGATAAGGGCAACATAGTATAGCGGTCTAAACGTTTTAATCTGGTTTGTGGCCAGTTTCATCTTAGTGGGGCTCTGGTTGGTTACCTATGTACCCCACTGCAGACTGGCACCTTCCTCTGACTCCCTACGTCACTGCTAAGCCCTATAGTGTCTTAGGGGTCAGAGGATGGAACCAGTACACTGTGGCGGAAACGACATCCAACACTCCCTGAAGTGTTGAATACTAAAAAGCCTGAAGGAGGCTGCAGCTCCCGAACAGAGAGAAGATAGGAGGCATGGCTTTCATAGAGGTAAGAATACCACTCTTTCTCATGTCATTCATTTAGAAATCAGACAGGGTCTCTTTAAAGTACACCCGTCATGGCAGAAATATGTAAGATGCAATAGCTGGCTTTGTTCTGAACATGCTCTCGTCCTGGCTTCATTACTTCTTCACAGACCTGGGACAAGCACGAGTGTCAGAATTCCCTGTGTCTATTCTTGTTCTGCATCACTCAGAAAGTCAAACATCCACGTGATAGATTGCAGTTGAAGCCTACATAATTCTCTCTTTCTTTTTTCTTTTTTAATATTATTTATTTATTCACCCAGAGTTCCACTTGAAAACCTTTTGTTGATGCAGGTATGTCCTAGATTTTCCTGCTTTTTGGAACAGAATAAAAACATCTAGGCATACGTTGCCAACTCATGTAACATCTTCTGTAGACACAAAGCCCACAATGGACCTAATAAATTAAAAAGGTAATTGTAAAATTGTGTCCAGTATTTTCTTTATTATGACTGATAATAGCCGATCTTCGTTCTTTTCCTGGTTGGCTATAATATGGACATTCAAAAATATTATCGTTTTGGGGTTCCCTGTTTGCGTAGATTCGCATACAACCTAGGTTAAGGCGCATCTTTGAAGGCCCTTTTCAGCATGATAAAGATATCATCATTCAGCATCACAAAGATATCTTCTGTACTCTGAAGCCAACATAAAATTAACTTGTTGGCTCACTTTTTACGTTCTACGGTGACCCCAGGTTGAGAGAGCAGACCCTTACAAATAACAGAGTGCGTTATTATAGTGATATAGATCATAGCTTCTGTGGTTCATCAATGACATATCTTCTCCTGCCTTGTAACTTCCTTTTGACCACCAAATTAAGTAGATGGCCTGCACTGGCTAGAAAGAGAGCCTATGGGATTGGATGGGGTGGCTCAGGGATCAACCTGTGGTCAGTGTTTGCATGATGGGCACTAAAAACATAACTGGATCATACAATCTATTCTAGAGGGAGAAAAAACTGGAAGAATCAACGGTAGAGAAGGCTATGGATAGATTGTAGACTTAACAGCCGCATGCAATGCAAATCTGCAGCTTATACAGAGAACAAGTTATTTTCTTGTATTAAAACAGACATGGACTCAGGAGAGAGAAACATAACCTTTCCCATGTACGTTAGCAAGACCTCATCCTGAATATGCAATTCAGTTTTGGGCACAGTTCACAAAAAAGATGTTGCAGAACTAGAAAGATTTCAAAGAAGGGCATTTAAATCCATAAGGGGCATGTAGAACTCCACTATGAGAAGTGGAACTCGGCTATGGGAAAATATTGTAGGAACTGGGCTTTGAGGAGAGACTGGAGGAACTTGGTTATAAGGAAAGATTGGAGGAACTCCGTTATGGGGAAAGATTGTTGGAACTCGGCTTTGAGGAGAGACTGGAGGAACTTGGTTATAAGGAAAGATTGGAGGAACTCCGTTATGGGGAAAGATTGTTGGAACTCGGCTTTGAGGAGAGATTGGAGGAACTTGACTATGGGGAGAGATTGGAGGAACTCCGTTATGGGGAAAGATTGTTGGAACTCGGCTTTGAGGAGAGATTGGAGGAACTTGACTATGGGGAGAGATTGGAGGAACTCTGCTATGAGCAAAGTTGTAGGAACTCTGTTATGAGGAAAGATTGGAGGAATTCAACTTTGAGGAAAGATCGGAGGAACTCAGTTCTGAGAAAAGTTGCAGGAACTCGGCTTCAAAGAATGATTGTAGGAACTCGGCTATGGGGAAGATTGTTGGAACTTGGCTTTGAGGAGAGATTGGATGAACTCGGCTATGCGGAAAGATTGTAGAACCTCAGCTATGGGGAAGATTGTTGGAATCTGGCTTTGAGGAGAGATTGGAGGAACTCTGCTATGAGAAAAGTTGTAGGAACTCGGCTATGAGGAGAGATTGGAGGAACTAGGCTATGAGGTAAGATTGCGGAAACTAAGCTATGAGGAAAGTTTGGAGGATCTCAGCTTTGAAGAAAGATTGGAGGAACTCAACTATGAGGAAAGATTGGAGGAACTCTGCTATGAGAAAAGTTGGAGGAACTCGGCTATGAGGAAAGATTAGAGGGACACAGGAAAGATGGAAGGGAATGGAGATAGAGAATCAAGGAGGAGGGGAGCTGCACTCCTGGAGAGAACCAACAGTAACAGGAGAAACCGGGAGAGAGGATTTGGAGCTTAAATGGAATACCTTATGATAACATTGGCATTTATAATGTAAGAATGCTGTTTGACCCTATTCCAGGAGAGGGTTATTGTCTTTGGTGAGTGAGTCCACTGGAGGGTGCACGTGTGTAAAGTATTGCACTTTATATATTGGAAGAAAACAATTTTGCACAATTTGAATTTTGCATGTTAATTGGCTACTGTCTAAATTGGCCCCTGGAATGTGAAATAGGGACCTTGAGGGCAAGGACTGATGTGACTATACAGCCTGTAAAGCACTGTGTAAATTGATGTTGCTATATAAATACATGTTATACATATAAAACCTGATGAAGGGATCTAAGGAATCCTGTAAGCTTGCATCTTTAATAACTTGTTAGTCACATAAAATTTCAGTCTTTCTGTAAGAAAATGTAACTTATTTACAGCAGATGGTAAAACATCGGAGACTATTACTCTTATATGTCAAAATTAAATTGATAAGAGATTAGGTTGGGAATCCCTTCGTAAATATTAAAGATAGAAAGACATTAGTGACACAGAGCCATTTATTCCAGTGCAGACTCCTCTACTGCTCATTGACAAGAAGCACCATTAGAGGGCAATTGTTATACAACAGATGTGTCCTCAATGCAGCAGGGGTGGAGGCCATGTTGTTGTAGCCCTGGAGAGAAGTAGAAGGGGAGAAGCTGGAGAGTGTGTGCCCAGTGAGGAGGAGGTATTAATGTCTTCTTGTTATGAGGGGAGGAGAAGGGGGTCCCAACACTCTCTGTGGACTGGATGGGGGGGGGTCATGTCACCTCAGCAAATCATCATCTTCCTGCAAGTCCTCTGATGTGATGGTGAGCTCCAGAGGGACTTTATTCTCCGGAAAGCCACATTCTGTGTCTTGACGCATGTTGATATTGTGTCAAAGAGTTTTAGCACACCATTTTCTGTATGTGTATTGCTCTAGCTTTGTATGGTAAACAGTGGGGTTCTTGTCTTTACTGCCCCGTCTGTGGGTTTGCTAGTCCATTAAAGCGAACCAAAACCTTCTACTAAATCAGCACATGGCCTCAGCTGATTCCTTCTCACTTTCAACCTAAAAAAAAAAGGCGTCCTCTGAATGGCGGTGGTGCCAAGCGAGTGACTCCCTGAGCTCAATGTGCAATGGGGAAGCCATTGGAGCCTCAGCCAGACGATCACCACTATTATTATTATACAGGATTTATATAGCGCCAACAGTTTGTGCAGTGATTTACAATATAAGAAAGACATTACAATCACAATACAATTAAAGACAAGATGGTAAGGAGGGCTCTGCCCATGAGGGCTTACAATCTAAAAGGGAGGGGCAAGTGATACATGAGGAGGTAGCTATCACTGTATTTAGCGACGACTGCTACAATAATTTTCAGCATCTTCATCGGACCTCAAGAAATCAGATATGGATACTTACATCAAGCCAAGTTCGACCAATGTAAGTTTCCATACCATTCCTGGAGTTACGCTTTAGGGATATCAGGGACATGCAGAGAACCTGTAAGCTTCTTGGTGGTCTAATGCCCAAGCCAAAGACTACCAATGCCATGCTCCTCAAGGTGAGAATTAACGTACCAGATAAAGAGCTTGGATTTATTTGCAGGCTTGGGTTTCTATTGACTCCTCGAAGTTTACCCTATTAATTAGAATAGATCAACGTCACCCCTTCCATACAACAAACGTATCAGACTGTACAGAATACATCTTGATTCTATGCACTCTGATATTGATGTAGCCCCTATATAATATACAAAAATGTGCTATCACAGCGATTCTTGTTCCTAATTGTAAGTAGTTAATTTGTCACTGTGTGTGATCTGAAGCAGAGATTTGTGGGGATTGCAAAGATCCCTGAACACCTCCTTTTCCCATTATGAGGGTCTCTCACCATGCTTATGCCGAGTTCCCAGGTCTATACACATGCTGTGCCCATTACGAGGGGTTCTCATCATTCATGTGCCGAGTTCCCATGCCTGCACACCTGCTGTGCCCATTATGAGGGGTTCACACCATCACTGGGCGGAGTTCCCAGGTCTACACACCTCCTGTGCCCATTACGAGGGGTTCTCATCATTCCTGTGCTGAGTTCCTGGGCTTGTACACCTGCTGTGCCCAATATGAGGGGTTCACACCATCACTTGGCAGAGTTCCCAGGTCTATACACCTGCCGTGCCCATTATGAGGGGTTCACACCATCTTCCCAGGTCTACACACCTCCTGTGCCCATTACGAGGTGTTCTCACCATTCCTGTGCTGAGTTCCCCGGTCTGTACACCTGCTGTGCCCATTAAGAGTGGTTCACACCATCACAGGGCTGAGTTGCCAGATCTACACACCAGTGGCGTCACAACGGGGGTGGGGCCCGCACCCAGGTGCCACCATTGTATCGGTGACACTAAAATGACTGACAGTCATTTTGCAGTCACCCTCTATGAAAAGTCAGGCACTCTGTCATGGACTGAGATCCCGACAGTGTCAGGAGAGAGGAGGGGACCCGGGCGGCATACACCATTATGAGGAGCTCCCACCATCCCTGCTAGATTTGATATTATGCAGAATGTAACCAGGGGATCCCAGGCAGACAGGAACAGATCTAGGAATAATGGAATATCTCATTGTTGGAGTACTCACGGCATATGAAACCAGGGGCCCAACCCAGCACCACCTAGAACTAAAATCACTTTTAAGTGGACTGAACCTTGAAGTGATCAGTGACAGTCCTTTGGCACGCTGCTTGTTGTAAGTGTGGGGTGCAGATTTAACCCTAACGCTGCCAGAGTCATTGTTAAAATGCACCTTTTAGGCCGGCAGATTACTTAAAACCCCCAAACCCCCTAACATTTTTTGTTTTTAAAAGCAGAGGCCCCAAAAAATAAAATGGTGACAGTTGCAAGTTTTTGATGTTACACGATATTTGCCCAATTGTTTATTGAACCCATATTTTCAGTTTAAAAAAAATACAAATTCATTTTAGTGCACACAATGGTAATATAATGTCCAATGTTTTGGAGTAAAATATGAAAGATGAGGTTGTGTCACGTCAATAGATACCAAATGTGGAAAAACTAGGATGCCCAAAATTGGCCATAGGTGGTGCCTTCAATGAACGATGAAGCTGCGATTATTGGTCTCACTGCGGCGTGTGCCACAATACCCAATTAGTGGGGGGAGATTGTTGTTTTGGGGGCCGGGGGTTTGTTTTTTGGGGGGTGTTTTATTTGATTTAAATACCACCAAGCTTTGAGCCCACCAACCCAATCCAGGATTTTATTGACGCCCATGAGGGAGCTTTGTCCCCACTTCCTGTCCTTGGGTCAGGTTTTAGAACTGGAAGAGAAGTGAAACCTCCACTAGAAGGACGAGAGCACTGAAAGCCTGACAAGAGGTCCTTGCCCTAGAGTTGGGCTTTACAAGGACAGTTGGTCATGGAGGTTTGACCAGCATCCCATAATTTTGGTCATAGTTTTGGACCCAGACATGCACAACTGGATCAGGCATCTTAAATCAAGAATGGAGGACAGGATGTGAGGGCCAAGAGCTCCTTATGTTGGTTTATCTTGGTGGGAGGGGTGAAGAAATCACTGCGATCCCAAATAAGTATTTACACCTGAAGACATCTGGATTGGCCAATGTCCATCTCTTATCTAATGGATCCAGACATGCCAACTGGAGTAGGGATCTGAAATGAATAATTGAGGACAGCATGTGAGGCCAACAGCTCCTTATGTTGGATTATCTTGGTGGGAGGGGTGAGGAAATAACTGCGATCTCAAAGACATTTTTAACCTGAAGACATCTGGATTGGCTATCCAACTTTATACATTTGCTTCTTCAGGAACCTCCTGTTGCTTGTGGCAACTGCGGTGGGCTATAAGGGAGGCTTTTATTGAAAAACATTGTCCCCACTCAGCACACGTTGATCTCCCGTGTGGACCCTCATATGTCTAATTAAGACAGATCGTTCTTTAAAGCCTCTGCCGCATACGGTGCAAGAATAGGGGCGCTCCCCGGTGTGTACTCTCAGGTGCGAGACAAGTCTGGCTTTCTCTGTGAAACTCTTCCCGCATTCAGAACACGAATATGGCTTCTCCCCTCTGTGAACTTTCTCGTGCCTCATAAGACACGATTTATGGGAATAACATTCGCCACATTGTGAACATGAGTAAGGCTTCTCCCCTGAGTGAGTCCTCTGATGTGAAATAAGGCAGTCCCTCCTAGTGAAACATTTCCCACACTCAGCACAGGAAAAAGTCTTGTCAGCTGTGTGAAGCCTCTGATGATTAGAAAGATTACTCCTCCCTGTAAACCGCTTCCCGCATACAGAGCAGGAATATGGCTTCACCCCGGTGTGAGTCAGACAATGTTTGGCAAGAGTTTGCTTCAAGATGAAACTCTTCCCGCACTCAGGGCACGCATATGGCTTTTCCCCGGTGTGTGTCATGTGATGTTTGGCAAGACTCTGTTTCAGCAGAAAGCACTTTCCACATTCTGAGCATGAAAATGGCTTCTCCCCTGTGTGTGTTAAGTGATGTCGGACAAGCTGCGACTTCTGCACGAAACGCTTTCCACATTCGGAACAGGAAAACTGCAAATCGCCGGTGTGGATTTTTTGATGCATTCGCAGCTGGGATTTATGAGAGAAACCTTTCCCACACTCTGGGCAAGAATACGGCTTCTCTCCCGTATGAGTCATCTGATGCCCCGCCAGACCGGACTTTCTAGTAAAGCATTTCCCACATTGGTAACATGCGAACGGCTTCTCCCCTTTGTGGGTTGTCTGATGGCGGATGAGACACGACTTCTGGATAAAACATTTGCCACAGATGGAACATGAGAATGGCTTATCCCCTGTGTGACTTCTTTCATGTCTCTGAAGGATGCTTCTGTCAGAAAAGCATTTCCCGCATTCGGAACAACAATATGGCCTCTCTGCTGTGGGAGTCTTTCTATCTCTGGGGAGAGCTGGCTCCTTGGGAAGATGTTTTGATCGATCTGCATGGTGGAGGAGTGGCAGCGTGTGGTTTGGGGTAATGGCCGGTTCTTCTCCAGAATCCGAGGTGATGTCCTTGTCTTCAGAGTTAACGGGTCCATTTTCTATTTGGTATGTTCTCCATTGTCCCTCTGGGGAAGACAAGCAGTAACAATCGTTAAAGCCTAACTACATTTTTATTTCCTGTACAAGAGATGGAGGAAAAACACAAAAGTTCCTCAACACACCTTTCATACATGTAAAGCCACAGTGTCATGTGATGGCACCTCTATGGTTCCTAAGTATACCAGTTATGGGACAGATTTAGCAATGCATAAATTAAAGGAGGCTCACATTGAGACAGCCCCTTACCCCTTGAAGGGACAAGCAACCACCAGCCCAACAATGGTCAGGTTAGCCCAACATTGTTCAAGCCAGGCCAACATCGGTCTGGCCCAACATTGGTCAAGCCAGGCCGACATCGGTCTGGCCCAACATTGGTCAAGCCAGGCCGACATCGGTCTGGCCCAACATTGGTCAAGCCAGGCCGACATCGGTCTGGCCCAACATTGGTCAAGCCAGGCCGACATCGGTCTGGCCCAACATTGGCCAAGCCAGGCCGACATCGGTCTGGCTCAACATTGGTCAAGCCAGGTCAACGTCGGTCTGGCCCAAGATTGGTCAAGCCAGGCCAACATCGGTCTGGCCCAACATTGGTCAAGCCAACCCCACATTGGCTAAGCCAACCTAACATCAGTCAAGCCCAACATTGATCAAGACAGCCCAACACTGGTCAATCCAGCCCAACATCGGTCAAGCCCAAAATTCGTTAAGCCAGCCCAACATACATCAGTCAAGTCCAAAGCCTACAAAGCAACATTGGCAACCACCCATTTTTAAGTAGCAAAACATCCCCAAGGGGACATGAATGGCAATAAAAACGTGACAGAGGTTCCAATCCTCCCCCCAAATAATATGTTTTGGCTAGTTGGGCTTTAATATGGCGGCATATTAATTGTGCTATGCTAGAGGGTGCCCCACTGGGCCCATACTGTCCCCCCATTACTGTCTACAGACAGAGGAGGGGGGAGAAGAAGAGATTGTTGTAGTGACTGAACAAGGAGAATCTGCAACTCTTTTCTGGATTTAGTGTTTATTACTGACCTGTGCTGATCTCAGAAGGGATCTCCTCCTCCTTACACGACTCCTCATCCATCACATACGGCTCTTCTTCTTCCTCTTTAGTATTAGTTTTGTCCAATTCTATGCTGTTGCCAAATACATTTCCATTCTTTATATATATATATATATAAAAAAAAAAATACAAATACAGTAAACTCCCAGTTATCCGGCATCCACGGCGATTGGTAGATTCCGGATCAATGTCGTTTCTGGTTGCTCGAGAGTTACTTTTAAAAATAGGGTCTAACCAATGCCATACCCCATACTATACCGTATCATAAAACTGGCTGGACTTCATATTAATACTGAAATACAGTCATCAAGAGCTCTCTATAGGTTGAACTCGGTGGACTTTTTCAACTATGTAACTATGTAAGAGCAAATTAAGACAACTAGAGACACTTAATGCAACACAGTTTTACTGTATTCTAAAACAAAACAGCTTTGTGAATGCAGCGTGCAATTTTAGTTAAATGACAGTCAATAAACTTTCCAGCTTAATCAACTTCACAACCATTGTTTTTTTTAACATTAAGTAACTTAGAAAAAACATACAAACATACTAGGGCTGTTACTGATTAAAATTTTCGTGTTCGATTAATCGAAAAAAAAAAATGTAATGAATTATAACGCACATACAGATCCAACTACATTGGCCTATACACATACAGCACAGCAATGAAGTAATAAAATGAACTAGGATCACACTAGTCCAGCACGTTATTAATCTCACGTGCCCCACTCAATATGGCCGCCGCTTGAGTGGGGGAGATCAGAATAATGACGTGCTGGTCCTAGTTCATTTTATTATTTCATTGCGGTGCTGTATGTGTATAGGCCAATGCCTTGGCTGGCGCTCGTGCAGAACAAGTTTCTTGGGCAAACTCAACGGCCCAAGTGGCTCCGTCGGCTAACGAAGGGAAGGGAGGAGGAGTCCGGTGACGTCACGGACATCAACGTCACCGGACTCCTCCCCCCTTCCCTTTGTTGGCCGACGGAGCCACTTGGGGACATCGCCGTCACCGGACTCCTCCCCCCTTCCCTTCGATAGTCGACGGAGCCACTTGGGGAAGGGGGAGAGGAGTCCGGTGACGTCGATGTCCGTGACGTCACCGGATCTCCGACGGGACTCCCGGAAGCCGGCAGGGAGGTGAGTGTTTTCATTAGCGATCAAAACAATTTTAATCGATCAAAAAGATTAACGATTAATCGAGAAATTAATCGTTAATTTGCACAGCCCTGAAACATACAAATACAGACTTCTAACGGGTACAATAGTGAGTTCACTGTTCAGACATCGCATCAGGATCTGGCGATGTAGCTGGGACAGGACCAGGAGACGTAGCTGCGGATGCTTTTGGATCTACGTCAGTCGCTGATCCCGTGCTGTCAAACTTGAGCGCAGCTTTCTTGAAACATGAAGACAGATCAGCTCGCTGCGAGGCCCTGCGCCCCTCATCCAGAGTGAGGTTTTGCATGACGTGCAGCTGCAGAACATGCTGAGGCGTGAGGAAGGGTTGCTGTTCCGCAAACGCTATCACCGTTTCGAATGCTGCTATAGCTCTCTGCCAGGATACTGTTTCCACCGCCCGCCCACCACCACCACCACCGTCATCATCAGCGCTCTCTTCCTCCTCTGCGACAACCATTTCCCCCCGATTCACGGCAGCTTCTATGATCTCTTCTGTATTAAGAGCGTGAGTTACGGAAACAGCTTCGTCCACAGCAAGCCAGTCGTTGATTTCCCCTCGAGGCAAAGTCATAGAGTCGGCCAACTCACAGATTTCTTCATAAACTCCGCTACCGGCAGCGGCACTATGGACGGGTAGCTCCTCGAAGTCCACGGGGGAGGATTCCACGCACGTCACAGCCGGCCACAACTTTACCCAACATTTCTGTAATGCGTCACTGCTCACGGAATCCCAGGCGCAGGCCGCGGTGTACAGAGCATCTTTCAGATTGAATTTTGTCTGGAAGTCCAGAATTGTCCCATCAAAGTGAAGCAACTTTCTCATGAAGTCACGCCTGTAACACATTTTCAGACTCCGTGTCACTTCCAGATCCGTCGGCCGGATCAAACTTGCGACCTTAGGCGGCAGGTGACATACGAAAATGTTGCCACTGACGAGCTCTTCTCCGGGCGGATGTGCGCGGCGGTTATCCAGCAGCAACAGAACTTTACTGTTCTCCGGCATTCCCTTCTTTCGTAAATGGTCTCTAACACTGGGGACAAACGAATGATGAAACCACTTGGTAAAAACGTCTGCGTCCATCCAACCGTTTTTCTGCGTGTGATAATCTACCGGAAGGGTAGCTAGGCCTTTAAGGCACCTCGGTTTGGCATATTTGCCGACCACAGACAACTTGACCTTATGATTTCCCGACGCATTCGCGCAGACGAGCACATTTACACGCTCTTTATTTAGCTTGACCCCGTGAGCTGCCTTGTCGTCGCCGCCGGCCAAAGTAGAATTTGGCAGACACTTCCACATTAACCCGGTCTCGTCGGCATGATAAATCTGCTCGGGGGTCAAGTCGCTTTCTGCGGTCAGTTCGCTAAACGCGTCGCGGAATGAAGCGGCAGCCTCGGAGTCAGCCGGTTTCTGCTCGCCTGACAAGTCCAGCTTGCGGATGCCGTGACGGATCTTGAATCGGGTGAGCCAGCCGCTGGAGAATGAACACTGGCCTTCAATGTTGAGTTTCTCATGAAATTGTCTCGCCTTCTCCTGCAGCATGGGTCCAGAAATGCAGCAGCCCTCGGACCTCTTCAGCACAAACCACTCATACAAGGCCTGGTCCAGCACTTCCATTTTCGGGGTATGAAGAGTATGACGCTTCTCCACGCTGTTGTCGCTCTCCGACTTGGCATGAAACTCCTTTATCTTCTGAGATTGAGCTTTAATGTCGTAGATGGTTGACGAACCGATATTAAATTCCTTCATTAGCACCGCACGACTCTCACCTTTCTCAAGCCTCCTGCATACTTCCATCTTCTGCTTGAGGGTAAGCACTACGCGTTTACGCTTACTCGGGTTTGCCATACTGTACTGGTAAGTTGGGCAAAAACACAACATTTCAATACAGTTCAGTACTGGAATACAGGTGCGGTAATAATGTAGTACTAGAATACAGGTGCGGCAATACCGGTACTGCCATAGTACTAGAATACAGGTGCGGCAATACCGGTGCTGCCATAGTACTATAATACAGGTGCGGCAATACCGGTCCTGCCATTGTACTATAATACAGGTGCGGCAATACCGGTGCTGCCATAGTACTAGAATACAGGTGCGGCAATACCGGTGCTGCCATAGTACTAGAATACAGGTGCGGCAATACCGGTGCTGCCATAGTACTAGAATACAGGTGCTGTAAGCTGTAATAAAGATGCTGTAATATTACTGTACTGCAGGGCTCAAAATTTCCACTCGCCCGCTCGCAATTGGCGAGTGAAGCTGCAGCTACAGAGCGGCCGAGGAGGAGAAATATCAGTTTGGCTGTCTTCCCTTCACTCCAGCCACCGACAGCTTCCTCCGCCCACCTCAGCTTTCATAGGCTGGGAGGAAGACTGCAGCTGCTATTGCAGCGTGGGCCTGAAGGAAGGCTTCAGCTCGGCATATGGAGGATATTTCTCTGTACCCCCACCACCAGGAGAGGAAGAGGGCTCCTAAATTAGATCAGCCATGTGCACTGTAAGTCCCTGTTCTTTCTGCCTTACACCGCTGACCTCCGTGCGTTACATTACTGACCTCTGTATTGCTGACCACTGTGTGCTACATGACTGACCTCTGCACTGTGCGCTACATTACTGACCTCTGCACTGTACGTTACATGACTGAGCTCTCCACTGTGCGCTACATTACTGACCTCTGCACTGTGCGCTACATTACTGACCTCTGCACTGTACGTTACATGACTGAGCTCTGCACTGTGCGCTACATTACTCATCTCTGCACTGTGCGCTACATTACTGGCCTCTGCACTGTGCGCTACATTACTGGCCTCTGCACTGTGCGCTACATTACTGGCCTCTGCACTGTGCGCTACATTACTCACCTCTGCACTGTGCGCTACATTACTCACCTCTGCACTGTGCGCTACATTACTCACCTCTGCACTGTGTGCTACATTACTCACCTCTGCACTGTGCGCTACATTACTCACGTCTGCACTGTGCGCTACATTACTCACCTCTGTACTGCTGACCTCTGCACTGTACTACTGACCTCTGCGCTGTGCATTACATTACTGACCTCTGCACTGTGCGCTACATTACTCACCTCTGCACTGTGCGCTACATTACTCACCTCTGTACTCGGCATTACACCACTGACCTCTGTACTCTTTGTTGTTACTGATCTCTGTACTTTGCGTCACACTGCGGACCTGGCGGAGTTAAGGCCGGGGCAGGGTATGGGGTTAGGTGGGCCAACTGGTGGAGAGTAACTCATAAGGCCTGGCTAGTAGCTCAGGGCCTGAAATTTTGAGCCCTGCTGTACTGTATATTAGATCCCAGCTGACCTGAGGAAACAGAGCATATAGAGATATGCGCTTACTTAGGGCACAAAGTGCCCTGGGGCTGCCTGACAGCGGGACTGGAGATCTATACTGTACAGTAATCCATCCTGAGCATACGGTGCAGTACTGGGATTGATCACATGCGGCTTCCCACAGGATAACAGAGTACCAGCGGCAATCAATCTCTTCAGCCCCGCATCTCTACTCTCTCTATCCTCCCATGCTGCCCTCTCTCTCCCTCTCCTACAAGATCACAGAGGATCAGCCGGTTAGATGAGAGTTTCGGTTAGTTGAATACCGGATAAGAGTAAACTTTTGTTTATCCTTTTGTGGAACCACATTATAGCCACTAGATGGAGCTGAGGAGCACACTTATTTTCTCTGCTCCTCAGCTCCATCTAATGGCCATCATGTGGGATTACATTACATACATTTGACCTGAAAAGAAAACATATCTAAGAAAGTCTTGTGCCTGTTTGTACAGAAAAAATGTCCAGAAAGATTTGTAGGGCGAATGGCTCTGTAAAATGTTTATAAATAGACCTCTTAAGTGTGTATACTAAAAAATTTGGTTACACAACCCAATCCATAAGCAAGCACTTACACAACAGATTTGAGTACACACACTTCTGTAGAAATCCTAAAAGGAACCAGCCAGGAATAGGCATATGAAAAAAGGAGAATCTCCACTAATATATTACACCCTTACCCTTTGGGGATGGTTGTGTATGCTGTTATTTAGCAGTATTCTCTCCCTGTCAAAGAAAGTCAACTCAGTGTTAAGCTGCAAGGCCCCCTTGGAGGCTGATCTGTCTTTTTCCTGAGCTCTGGGCTGACACTCTGTCCAGGCTGCTGGAAGGTAAATCAGCCAATCAACAAAGCCTATAGCTTTCGTTCAGGTAATCCTGGAAGCTCTGTTGTTATTAGATAGTATATTGAGTAGTATTTTATTAACAGCACTGATCGACTTAGGCCGGAGATGGGACCGCCTCTATGGTGGTCTTACAGCTTGACACTCCTGCTCCGACAGGAAGAGAATACAAGAAACTGAAAAGTACAAGAAACTGAAAAGTCAAGTAATTGCCCAAAGATGAGGCTTAGAACGCTTCAAGAGTGAAAGTTCAGATTATTACAGATGTCCTTTGGTCATTGGTTCTTTCTCTCATTGATTATTCACAAGCACCTTAGACCCATCTACCTGATCCTCCTGCATTATCTCCTCATGTTCCTGTGTGGAGTCCCAGGAATACAGAGGGCGGGGACATCTCTCCGGGGTATTTCTGTTCCTGGATCCATCTGTAGGGAACACACATATGATGACATAGTGTAATGATATTATATTTCAGAAGGCAGTGGTACATTGCGCTAGCTTCCGTTCCTACAGTACAAAGACTGAAATGCAAACCCAAGTGAAGACCACAAGGAAAACTCAGCTGGTTGGTATTGTAAGCATTGTGAACGTTTTGGATAGAGTGGGGGAAGCGTTAAACCCTTTGTGAAGGTGTTATTGCATTCTGTGTCCCCCATTGGGAAGATTCACATCTCTATTTGTACTTCTGACCACCACTCACAGAGACAGAAAATGAAGGGAAATCGAAAGTTTTAGCGGTAAGGGCTGCAACCAACTAATTGATTAATCGATAATCGATTATGAGAATAGTTATCAACTATTCGCGCGAGAGAGAGAGAGAGAGAGAAGAGCGTATGAGAATAGTGATCAACTATTCGCACGCGAGAGAGAGAAGAGCGCGCGCGCGAGAGAGAGAAGAGCGCGCGAGAGGTAGAAGAGCGTGCGAGAGGGAGAAGAGAGAGAGAAGAGCGTGCGAGAGGGAGAAGAGAGAGAGAAGAGCGTGCGAGAGAGAGAAGAGAGAGAGAGAAGAGCGCGCGAGAGGGAGAAGAGAGAGAGAAAGAGAGAGAAAGAAGAGCGCGCGCGAGAGGGAAAAGAGAGCGCTCGCGAGAGGGAGCGCGAGAGAGAGAGAGAAGAGAGCGAGAGAGAAAGAAGAGCGCGCGCGAGAGGGAGAAGAGAGCGCTCGCGAGAGGGAGCGCGAGAGAGAGAGAGAAGAGAGAGAGAAGAGAGCGCTCGCGAGAGGGAGAAGAGAGCGCTCGCGAGAGGGAGAAGAGAGCGCTTGCGAGAGAGAGAGAGCGCTCACGAGAGAGAGAAGAGAGCGCTCGCGGGAGAGAGAAGAGAGCGGTCGCGAGAGAGAAGAGAGCGCGCGTGCGAGAGAGAAGAGAGCGAGAGAGAGAACTCTTTGGGAGAACTCCTCTAACATCCAGGTGTGGTATTGAGATAGGAAGAGAAAGGTTATTTCCACAACAGTACAAGAAGAGCAAAATAATACACTTGCAGGGTTGTAACACTTCCTTAACTCTATCCAAAACAAAAACTTTGTGCTATAGATACACTTGAACTTTGAGGTTATTCCCCAACTTATTATTATTCAACTACATCAGTGGTGGGCAACCTTGGCACTCCAACTGTGCTGAAACTAAATAACCCATCATGCCTCTGGAAGGCATGCCTGTGGCTGTTTGAGTCTCGATGTGCCTCAAGGGATTTGTAGTTCCATAACAGTTGGAGTTCCAAGGTTGCCTACCCATGAATTACACTGTATGCCAACACAGTAGGATGATTGCCCAATGAGAAAAAGTGGGTATGTTTTCCATATTTAGTAATCCTCACCTATGTTGATCTCTATAGGAGTTTCCTCCTGTTTGATCCTCACATGTTCTTCTTCCTCCTCAGATTTGACGTCCCTCTGAGTGTCTCTGGTGTCTGTGAATAAAGATGAGAGTGAAGCCCCCTGTACTGAGATGTATGAGAGACCCCAGAGAGTGTGTGTGGGGGGGAGACTGGTCACGTCTCTTGGCTGGTAACCTAGGCTGCCACTGAGGCTGAAATTGGCTGGTGGCTCTTGATTATGAGGGGTCCCAGAGAGTGTGTGTGGGGAGACTGGTCAGCTGGTAACACACAATGACATGATGTGAGGAGGAGAGGCGGGGTCTAATAGAGGCTGATGGCTCTTGACTCCCCCCACTAGGCACATTCCGTCCCCCCATTACTATCTACTGACAGAGGAGGGGGAGAGGAAGAGATTGTTGTAGTGACTGAACAAGGAGAATCTGGGACTCTTTTCTGGATTGAGAGTTTATTCCTCACCTGTGCTGATCTCTGGTGGGATCTCCTCCTCCTTGCACGGCTTATCACCCATCATAGACATCTCTTCTTCATCTTCAACTTTAACAACAATGAAGCCTTCATCCTGGATAAGACGCAACATCATTTTTAAATAAGGCAGAACCCCAGAATATCATGAGCAAGACCCTCAGTCACATTTACCTGATCCTCCTGAGGGATCTCCTGATGTTCCTGTGTGTAATCCCGGGAATACAGAGGACGGGGACATCTCTTTGGGGTATTTTTGTTCCTGGACCCATCTGTAGGAAACACACACACTGACTGAATACATTGTTTCTATGTCTTTATATCAGAGGATGTGTGTATCTAGGTGGATCCTCAATACTCATGAAATGAAAGTCTCCTCTTACCCAGTGATGTGATGGGTGGCCGGTTCTCCATCATGACGTCCTTCTACAGATCCTCCTCAACGTGTTCTTGTCAAGCCCTGTAAAAGTTTACCGATCTGCCGTCAGACCTGGACAAAGCCGATCAGGAAACTGGTGAGTACATTGGGGCTAAACCCTTTTAGTGTAGACACAGTAAGGAGGTACCAGTGGACCCAAAAGTCAATTAGAGCTTTTAAAGGAAACCTCTAATGAACGAAATGTGTTATGCTGACCATATTCTGAAAATGGCCACCTCCGGCTTCAGGGTCACTAGCCTGGAAGAAAACATGCAGCAGTTAGGGCAGAACTTCTGGTCGCTCAGAAGATATTAAAGCCAGCAAATTAGCCCGACAGCCCTGTAACCAGCGGAGGTCAACAACGACAGGCTTGGAGCTTCTCCCAGCACAGGTTTCCTTTGATAACTCAAAGACAGCTTTATCAGTTCCCGTACATTGCCCCAATCTTTCACATATCATGGAACTGTCTTCTTTATTGGTTTAGTGGTCCCCAGAATTATCTCTGCATAGGCTGCAAAGTACCAGCAGTGCCTAATGGCCACCAGTGTGCTTAATAGAGGTAAAACATGACCTGCTGCTTGCAAACAAAGTCACAGGGCCCCCCTATCCCATCCAAGGACAGTGCTTGGACCCGATTCTCTCTCCCTCCTTTCATAATAAGAAGACATTATTACCTCCTCCTCCCTGGGCACACACTCTCCAGACTCACACCCCTCCAGGAAGCTTATGAAGCCACTGCAGCTCCTCCCTTCCTACTCCACCAGGCTACAACAAAATGGCTGCCAACCCTTCTACACTGAGGACACATTCATGATATGCAGACAATGTTTACCGGTCTCTCAAACAGCTCCTAGTTACTGTAGATAGAGAGCACACAACAGATATAGAACTACAAGTCCCAGAGTTCCCTTGGCAGGGTAAAAAACTACAAGTCCCAGCGTTACTATAGTAGAGCACAGCAAGTATAGGACTACATATCCCAGAGTTCCCATGGCAGGGGTTGAACTACAAGTCTCAGTGTCACTATAGCAGCGCACAGCAAGTATAGGACTACATGTCCTAGAGTTCCCATGGCAGCACATAGGAGGTATAGAACTACAAGTACCAGCAGCCCCATAGCAGAGCACAGCAAGTATAGGACTACATGTCCTAGAGTTCCCTTGGCAGCACATAGGAGGTATAGAACTACAAGTCCCAGCATTCCCATAGCAGTACACAGCAGATATAGCACTAGAGGTTCCAGTGTTCCCATGGCAGCAC
The DNA here is from genome assembly GCF_000935625.1 of Nanorana parkeri. Taxonomy (NCBI): domain Eukaryota; kingdom Metazoa; phylum Chordata; class Amphibia; order Anura; family Dicroglossidae; genus Nanorana; species Nanorana parkeri. Next base: position 313,902 of record NW_017307820.1, read on the forward strand.
ACAGCGGGTATAGGACGACAAATCCCAGCATTTATCAAGTAGCTTTGCATTTTTGGGTTGTTCCATGGGTGAATTTTGGATGCTGACCCGAGCACATAGCTGCTCCTGTAAATCTGGCCGAAGTTGAACTGTAAAATTATCATTCCTATTTTATTATGGGGGTCCTGGCTGGGTCTTGTGCTGCAAGGTCCTGGCTGGGTCTTATGGTGAGGGATCCTGGCTGGGTCTTATGGTGAGAGATCCTGGCTGGGTCTTATGGTGAGGGATCCTGGCTGGGTCTTATGGTGAGAGATCCTGGCTGGGTCTTATGGTGAGGGATCCTGGCTGGGTCTTAATGGATCATATGGTGGGGCCCTGGCTAGGTGGGAGGTCCTAGCTAGGTCTTATGGTAGACTGGGTCCTGGCTGGGTAGTATCTATGTGGCATGATGGGGTTTCTAAAGGAATCCTCCCTGAGGGAGTGAAAACCGAAGTCAGCACCCACCAGGTAAGCTCGGGGTTGAGAGTTCTTTTTGGGTGAGGTGGATTCTGAGGGACCCAGGGGCTTCTGATAAGGATGGGTCTACCTGGTCAGGCCATGGAAAGTATAGAGCCTGTGGTGTTCATGCCCTCTTGATGTGGTGTCCTTGGGATGTTGGAGAATCACGATGGGTTTGGACTCTGCTGTGAATCTGGCAGTAGATTAGTGCATTTTTCTGCACTACCTTACAGGCCTCTTTGAGCTTTTTTTATCTAGTTGTAAGGCCAGCCTTGTTCTCAATCTCCACGTGGCCATTATTTATAACATTTATTTGTGCCCAAGAACATATTTTAACCTCACAATTGAGTAAGGAGTGCAAGTTCTTTAGGCCTGTCCTGAAGTCAGGGGAGGATCTGTGGTCCTATTGCTATGGGGGTCTTTCTTTGGGAGAGTCCTCACCAAGTACTTGCTGGACCAGCCTTATCTAATTTCTAAGGAGTGAGGTCCATCTGGTTTCAGCCTCGGTGGACTTGCGTACCTTGTCTATGTAAGGAAGCTTGCTCCCCAGGAGAATGGGTTTTGGGATTGCGGGGCCTACCTCTGGGGAGGAGGACCACAGCACCACATTTTGTGGTGTGCTTTGCATTTTACCATCTCAATTTATTGTTTTTCTTTTGAGCTTTCACCATGGCCTTAAAAAAATGAAATGCTGAAATTGCCGGTGTCAGGATGTATGCCTGTGGGTTTCATGTGGTCCGCCAATATCTACTGTGCTTAGTCCCCCTTTCCCAGCCTGCTTCATATTTAGCTCTCGTTAATATTGCTCCATTCCCAGCCACCTTTCCTCCAGCCTGCTCTGTACTTGGCTACCACTCTTCCAGCCTGCTCTGTACTTGGCCACCTCTCCTCCACCCTGCTCTGTACTTGGCCACCACTCCTCCAGCCTGCTCTGTACTTGGCTACCACTCCTCCAGCCTGCTCTGTACTTGGCCACCTCTCTTCCAGCCTGCTCTGTACTTGGCTACCACTCTTCCAGCCTGCTCTGTACTTGGCTACCACTCTTCCAGCCTGCTCTGTACTTGGCTACCACTCTTCCAGCCTGCTCTGTACTTGGCCACCTCTCCTCCACCCTGCTCTGTACTTGGCCACCTCTCCTTCAGCCTGCTCTGTACTTGGCCACCACTCCTCCAGCCTGTTCTGTACTTGGCTACCACTCTTCCAGCCTGCCACCTCTCCCCCAGTCTGCTCCATACTTGGCCACCTCTCCCCCAACCTGCTCCATTGGCCACCTCAAATTGCTTCAGTCCCAGCTATTTTCCCCTCTAAGACCACTCGACCCCAATACACACACAGCAGTGCCCCCTGGAGATTGCCAGGGGATCATAAAAATGCAGTGACCATTTTGTTCTCCTTCCCCCCTCCTGCTTTTCCCGCTCTTTTTTGCTTTCTCCCTACAGGATTGGTCATTGCAATATCCAGGCACTTATTTTAGGCGGGAAAAGTTGCTGGCTTCAACAGCCTCTGATTGGCTGAAGAGGGTTATATAAACACAGACTGTCTCACCTTTCTCCAGCTGACATCCAGGGAAGCTTCCCACACTCCCACCCAATACCAAGTTGTGAGACATTTCTGTTGCGGCATTGTTTTATGTGGTCCGTCACATCCCTGAGGGGGACATTTTAAAAGATATTGAAACCTGTTTTTAATATTATTGGTGTGCTTGGACCTTTCTAGCCAAGCACTAGTTATGTCATCGAAGTTATGCTATTTATTTATTTATTTATAAATATTTTAATATATTGAGTAAACCAATAAAAAATGCCGCGGACATTTCATGCCAATTGGAGAGTGTTTGTTTTATTTTAATAATATAAAAGGTTTGCTTGGTTTTGAATGTCGCTTGCTTTTCCATGGCTTTGTTTACTTTCTGACCCATTTATAAAATATTGATGGGTTTTAAGATAAACATAGTCATTCAAATGATTGTCAGCATGTGAAATAATGGGCAACTGTCTGCTTCCAACCTTCTGGTGAAGCCCCTTTTCTGTTCCAGCATGACTGTGCTCTGTGCACAAAGCCAGCTCCATAAAGACATGTTTTGACCAGTTTGGCGTGAAGGAACATGAGTAGTCTTCATTGCGTCCTGACCTCAACCCTACTGAACACCTGAAATGCCAATCGTGAGTCAGGTCCTTTCATCCAACACCTGACCTCACGAATAGTCTTTTGGCTGAATGGGCACAAACTCCCACAGACACCCTCCAAAATCTTGGAGAAAGCCTGCTAGCCTGGAGTCTTTCCTGTAACCCTAATCCTCATGTCCTATCGCACTCCTGACCGGACAAAACCTAAATTCAACTGGGTGGGTGCGGTGGTGACAACGGATGCCTCCGCAAAATGTAGATAGATGAAAGTAGTCACTCGCACTCCATAAGTATTAAAGTCAATGCTGTCTATTGACTGTGATGACACACATCTCCTTAGCAACGTTTCAGGACCGTGCGGCCCCTTACTCAGGCAAACAGAGGAAGGGGCCGCACGGTCCCGAAACGTTGCTAAGGAGATGTGTGTCATCACAGTCAATAAACAGCATTGACTTTAATACTTATGGAGGGCGAGTGACTACTTTCATCTTTCCTGTAACCCTAACACCAACCCTTACTGCAACCCTAAAACCAACCATGTATAGAACACCAACACTTCCTGTAACCCTAACACCAACACTTCCTGTAACCCTAAAACCAGCCATGTATAGAACAACAACACTTCCTGTAACCCTAACACCAAGACTTCCAGTAACCCTAAAACCAGCCATGTATAAAACACCAACACTTCCTGTAACCCTAACACCAACACTTCCTGTAACCCTAAAACCAGCCATGTATAAAACACCAACAATTCCTGCAACCCTAAAACCAGCCAAGCATAGAACATCAACACTTCCTGTAACCCTAAAACCAGCCATGTATAGAACACCAACACTTCCTGTAACCCTAACACCAACACTTCCTGTAACCCTAAAACCAGCTATGTATAGAACACCAACACTTCCTGTAACCCTAACACCAACACTTCCTGTAACCCTAAAACCAGCCATGTATAGAATACCAACACTTCCTGTAACCCTAACACCAACACTTCCTGTAACCCTAAAACCAGCCATGTATAGAATACCAATCTTCCTGTAACCAGTGTTACTGGAGTCTTTCACAGGAGTGCCAACTCCATATTAATGCCCATGGTTTTGGAATGTGGTGCTTACCAAGACGATATAACTGTGATGGTAAGGTGTGAGCAAACTCTTGGCCATTTGCTTCTTTCTTTATTTTTTTATGATTCTTTAATTTTTACTTTCCAACAAGTTTTATTATCATTTTCTCATACAAGTACAAAAAACGATATTGTGGGCAGCACCTAGTGCTCCTCACTGTCGCCTCACTCTGGGGGTAAGTGATTGGCTTTCTGGACGAGATGGGTCAAGATTGGTACAAATAACTCCATTTGGTCGCCTCTCCAATACCCGAGAAACCCTTAGGGACATTCCTAAATCCTGCCATATTACGGAGCATATTTTCATGGGGTGGGTGAAAGGTTCACTCTCCAAGATGCACTCCCTATGCCCTCGTAATACTTTGGTATAGGAGTAGGGTAGCAGTGGGGTGACATCAGTGATATGTGTGCCCTAAATACCTCGACCTTCCCCGAAAGCAGCAATCAATATAAACGTTATAACCGATATAAACCATATAACCATATAAACACTATGAAACAGCATATAAACAGTGTAAACTCCCTTGGTGTTCATATCCACCTGTGAGGGTCCATAGAACTGCGCTCACGTTAACTGGAGTATGGAACATAGAGGTCTAAACGCCTGTATCAGCAGAGGTATTTGTGTGTTACCGTACTGGCCGGATCCCCCCTGGCTGGCAGACCTCCAAACCACCGTCCCCCATCTCCGCCGCTCCGAGATGTCACCTTCCCGAAGGACGGTTCAGGCCCCCGCCTGCCAGTGAGGATCCTGTAACGACAAGACACGTAGAAATTATAAATGGAGGAATGAAAGCCGAATGACTCCAACATTGTCAGTTATCTATCTAAGTGCACATCACGGGGCCCCCTGGAGTGGTGCTCCAGCACCGCAACCGTCCGAGGCAAGGGTCCCAACATCCAACTAAGATAACAGGGATAACTCCGGGAAAACAGTCTCGGGCCATTCGGTACCGTGCCTAGGGATGAGTGCATCTGTGTGTGAATTCAGCGGGGGGGTTGTTCGCCAGCCCGGTCACAATCCGCCACTTCGTCCAGCCGGTGATCGGTACGATAAGATGGGGTATTGGGGCCTCTCCGGCGGCGTTCCTTCTCGCTGGTCCCGGGGCTTCTGGTGGGGCCTGGGTTCGATGGTGACCGCTCTCGTCTGTGGCTGGGCCTGTCGTTGGCAGCGTGCATCCTGAGGTCTTCATACCAATCTTGGACTTGAACGGCCGGGATATTCAGTTGCGAACAGAAGTCTCCCGCTTCTTCAGGTAGGCGTAAGGTAACGGTTCTGCCTCTGTGCAGTGCGGACAGGCAGAATGGGAACTTCCAGCGGTATGCAATGCCAAGTTTGCGCAAGTGGTCCAATAGCGGGTGTAAGGCTCTACGTTGTTGTAGGGTGATGTTGGATAGATCTTGGAACAGCTTCACCTCCGAGCCATCATACTTGACCACTGCTTTGGCCCGGGCCCGTTGTAAGATTTCTTCCTTTAGCGGGAAGTTCTGTAGGCAGCAGATGATGTCTCTCGGAACGTCCTCCTGCAAGTTGCGGGGCCGCAGCGCCCTGTGCGCTCTCACAAAGTCTATGGGCGATCCAGGCGGGCGGTCTAATAAATCATTGAAGATGTCAGTTAGGGCCGTCTGGACAAAGTCAGGTAGGACCGTTTCTGGGACCCCCCGGACTCGGATATTGGCGCGCCGTCCCCTATTGTCGAGGTCTTCCATATGGCGGCGCATGTCGATCAGCGAGCGGGTGGTGGTCTCCTGATGGGCCCTCAGAGAGTGGATGGCAGCGTCCCTCTCCGCTCCGGCCTGTTCCGCCGCTTGCATCCTGCGGCCTATGTCCCTAATGTCCTGTCTGAGTTCGGAGACCGCCGAGCTCAGGGCCTGTTTGATGTCCCCTGCGAGTAGTGTTAAATCTGACCTGGTAGGTAGTTGTTGGATGTAGGACGACATCAAGCCCGGATCCATGGAGGCCTGAGGCCCAGTAGCAGGCGGGTTAGTCGCGGTCAGCGCCATATTGGAAGACCTCGCGGACAGATTTCATCTCGGAACATCTCGGGGAATTGACGGCTCAGCTGGGTCCCATCCGACCCAGGAGATCTAGACCTTCCGTCCTGTCTGCCTATTTTCCCCATGGTAGTCGATAGCAGGAGATTGTAGCTTCGTTCGGGATATCTGGAGACGGAGCTCTGGAGCTAAGCGTCCATCTTCTTCCGTGCCAAGCCACGCCCCCCAAGTCTTGGCCATTTGCAAACAATGTGAGTGTCTAAAATTTGATCTAACAGAAAACATGGACTCGTCAGTGATATCTTATGGAACGCTAGGTGAGGTACCTCCCTGTGCGCCCAAAGCCAGCCAGAGGTTGAAACATGAGAAAGGAGGGAGGTTTTCTCTGTTTTTGGGAAGGTACGCTGTGAAGATCCACTTGGGGGACATTTTTAGATGTTGAGGGAACCTTAAAGGTAAGCATTAGACATGACCCCGGAGAGGGAGACAAAGCCAAAGGTCCCGATGGCACTCAACAATTGGGGAAGAAAAGTACTGACATTGGTTTTGTCCTATAGGAACTTTCATCCAGCACAGACACAAACAGAGGCCACCTGTCAAAACATATGACCATGGGCATTAAGATCTAGGATTTTAGGTCAATGTATGGTGGCTCAGGAAGTACACACAAACCTGTACTGAACAGCATCCCATATATTAATATTCCAAATGGCTTTCCTGTCCTAAGTAGGTTCAGCTGTAGTTCCAAACAACCATGGTGGGTCCACATCTGGACTCTGTCCATAATCCCTATACTCCCAAAGTCATCTGCCATCTTTTTGAGGAAACATCTGCCCATAGATCCCAATGCCACTCAGCTAATGGGGAAGAAATGCACAGACAATGGTTTTGTCCTATTGGAGCTTTCATCCACCATAGACATGAACAGAGGTCACCTGACAGCTGTTAAAGCATAGGACCATGGGCAATAAGAACTAGATT